>NC_092046.1:99196781-99334641 GCF_003086295.3 Arachis hypogaea | reverse complement strand
GGATTCACAAATTTTATATGGGGTGTGAATTCGGCTTCATACTCCACCAAGTAGTGGTAGAAGAAATGCACAAAATCAAACAAACATGCAATCAAACATACAAATGCAACAACTAATTAACAAGAAAAATTAATATGGTGTTGAACGGAAATACTACCCACAGAGTCGGTATTGACTCCCTCATTTAAGATTTCACCGTCCTCGGTGCATGCTAGATGTGCAAGTGGACGGACTATACACTGATGCTTTTCTCAAAGATTGTGCAAATAGACTTGTTTGTTGCCTATATAGAAGTTTCCTCTCCTGTCTCGTGGCATCCTGAAAGTAAAAAAGGAAGAAAAGTAACCAGAAAAACAAGGATAAGAAAACAATTAAACTGGGGGGTTAATGCATAATGAGGGTCTCATTACATGGTAGCTACAACCATGCAAGTGACAAAACTAGAGCGAGATTCAATAGTGCAAAAATTGCAATCTAGGAAGAGATAGTAGGTAATTAAAGTAGTATAGTAATGTCATACAAATGATACAAGTAATAAAAATGATTGAAGAAAATAATATACAAAGTGTAAACAAGTAGAAGAAGACATATAATTGGACTTATGAAAAAATCAAGAAATAATGAAATTAAATAGAAAATATTTTGCAAATAATTCTAAATCGAATATCCATTAACCAAAAAGAAATGGGAATAAAAGAGTAAAAATAGGAAACAACAAATGATAAAGACTCAATGAGTATACTCAACTAAATCCAACTCAAGCATAAACAGAATCCTAAACCTAAATCTAGAAAACTACATTAAAACCTAAATTGTGAATAAGAGAATTGAATGAATGATTCTGACTAAGTATGGTGGGGGATTTTGGCCAGCGACGCACATACGTCGTCCATGCGCACGCGTGATGAGTGGCACATGACTCACTTAAAGTGAATTTGCTGGGGCGATTTTTGTGGCTTCCCAGGCCTAAATCTAACTCGTTTCTGAGGGGTATTTCATGCAGAATTCAAGCTTGGGACAATGGGGGGAGCAATCATAGTGTAGTTTTCATCATGTTGTAGGTAGAATTCTAGAGGGAGAAGCTCTCTCTTCTCTCTAGAATTTAGGGTAGTTTAGGTTAAATTTCCTTAGATCCAACTTTTAATTCTTATTTTGATTTCGATTCTCTTTATATTTTATTGTTCTATTTAATTTCCTTATTTTTCCATTTTTACTTTCATGAACCCTTGTTGGATTTCTATTTTCTTTCAATGCAATTTTATATTTCCATGTCCTTTTATGTTGATCTTAGTTGCTATTGTTGTTTCTTGCTTTTGTTAATTATAGCTTTTATTAATTCTTGCATTTTGTAATGTTTACTTTTATTGCATACTAGGTGTTTGTTAAAATGCTTTCTCTAGTTTTTGAGTAGTTTTCTTTACTCTTGGCCTAGGCTAAGGGAATTGAGTGACCTTGAGTCATTGGGTCTCATTGAATTGGTGATTTGAGAACCCTTAGTGGTCAATTTCATAACCGTTGGCACTAGCCTACTACTAAGTCATTTGTAGTAGGTTAGACTTATGGATTGATGTTGATCGAGCCTATTTGACGTACTTCAAGCTTGAAGTAGATATTGTACTTATTTTAAGCGTTGAAGTAGACTAAATGGGTTGGTCCTCATAATTGTCAATACATGGTTTGTAGACAAGGATGATGATCTCAATTCCTATGCCTAGCCAAGAGTTCCTTCCCTTTTCTTTTATTAGTTCTTGTCATTTACTTTCTTGTCATTTATATTTTCTTGTCAAATATTAAATCAAACCCCCATGTTCCTTCATAGCCAATAATTGATCACTTCATTGCAATTCCTTGTGAGACGACCCGAGGTTTGAATATTTTGGTTAATTTTCATTGGGATTTGTACATGTGACAACCAACATTAAAATTTGATTAAGAATTATTAGTTGGTTTGGAACTATGCTTACAACGAAGTTCTTATTTCTATTGAGAAAATTCTAGACCGACAGTAATTCTTCTATCACTATCCTTGTACTCTCCCTGAAGTCTTTGAGGGTATAGAATTATTGGAATGTACTCAGACACTGAGGTCTTCACCTTGGGTTGCTTAACCTTGGCTTGTGCAGGGAGAGAGAGAGTGTTCTCCTGAAGGTCTTTGGCTTTCTTCATAACTTCTTCAACTTACCCCTCATCACCAGAAGGTCAAGTATTCACCATTTTTCTATTTAATACATAGATGGTTGGTGCACAAATTGTGAATCACACTTTTCACAACTCGTACCACTGACCAGCAAGTGCACTAGGTCGTCCAAGTAATACCTCACGTGAGTAAGGGTCGAATCCCACGGAGATTGTTGGTTTGAAGCAATCTATGATTACTTTGTAAATCTTAGTCAGGAAGTCAATTATGTTTATCAGTTGAATTGCGAATAAACAAGAGAGCATGGATTAAGGGTTACTTGTTATGCAGTAATGGAGAATATGTTGGAGTTTTGGAGATGCTTTGTCTTCTGAATCCCTGCTTTCCTCTGTCTTCTAATTCACGCGCGCACGTCCTCCTATGGCAAGCTGTATGTAGGGGTTCACCGTCATCAACGGCTACATCCTATCCTCTCAGTGAAGAATATGCTCACATGCTCTGTCACAGCACGGCTAATCATCTGTCGGTTCTCGATCATACTGGAATAGGATTCTTCGTCCTTTTGCGTCTGTCACTAACGCCCAGCACTCGCGAGTTTGAAGCTCGTCACAATCATTCGATCATTGAATCCTACTCGGAATACCACAGACAAGGTTTAGACTTTCCGGATTCTCATGAATGCTGCCATCAGTTCTAGCTTATACCACGAAGATTCTAATTAAGAGATCTAAGAGATACTCATTCAATCGTATATAGAACGGAGATGGTTGTCAGGCACACGTTCATGGTTGAGGAAGGTGATGAGTGTCACAGATCATCACCTCCATCACAGTTAAGCGCGAATGAACATCTTAGATAGGAACAAGCGTGTTTGAATGGAAAACAGAAATACTTGCATTAATTCATCGAGACATAGCAGAGCTCCTCACCCCCAACAATGAAGTTTAGAGACTCATGCCATCAAAGAATACAAAATTCAGATCTAAAATGTCATGAGATACAGAATAAGTCTCTAAAAGTTGTTTAAATACTAAACTAGTAGCCTAGGTTTACAGAAAATGAGTAAACTATAGCAGATGGTATAGAGATCCACTTCTGGGGCCCACTTAGTGTGTGTTGGGGCTGAGACTTAAGCAATTCACGTGCATAAGGCCATTTTGGGCGTTCAACGCCAGGTTTGGATCCATTTCTGGCATTGAACTCCAACTTTTAATCCTTTTCTGGCGTTGGACGCCAGAATTGGGCAGAGAACTGGCGTTGAACGCCAGTTTACGTCGTCTATCCCTGAGCAAAATATGGACTATTATATATTGCTGGAAAGCCCTGGATGTCTACTTTTCAACGCAATTGGAAGCACGCCATTTCGAGTTCTGTAGCTCCAGTAAATCCACTTTGAGTGCAGGGAGGTCAGAATCCAACAGCATCAGCAGTCCTTTTTCAGCCTGAATCAGATTTTTGCTCAGCTCCCTCAATTTCAGCCAGAAAAATACCTGAAATTACAGAAAAACACACAAATCATAGTAAAGTCCAGAAATATAAATTTTCCTAAAAACTAATGAAAATAAACTAAAAACTAACTAAAACATACTAAAAACTATATGAAATTAACCCCAAAAAGCGTATAAAATATTCGCTCATCACAACACCAAACTTAAACTGTTGCTTGTCCTCAAGCAACTAGACAAATAAAATAGAAGACTAATGGGTTGAGAAGCAGTAATATCTCAGAGTTTTTGAGTGAAGCTCAGATTCAAATTAGATGAGCGGGACTAGTAGCTTTTTGCTTCCGAACAGTTTTGGCATCTCACTTTATCCATTGAAGCTCAGAGTGATTGGCATCTATAAGAACATAGAGTTCAGATAGTGTTATTGATTCTCCTATTTTAGTATGATGATTCTTGAACACAACTATTTCATGAGTCTTGGCCATGGCCCTAAGCACTTTGTTTTCCAGTATTACCACCGGATACATAAAATGCCACAGACACATAATTGGGTGAACCCTTTGGATTGTGACTCAGCTTTGCTAAAGTCCCCAATTAGAGCTGTCCAGAGTTCTTAAGCACACTCTTCTTTCTGCTTTAGACCTTGACTTTAACCGCTCAGTCTCAAGTTTTCACTTGACACCTTCACGCCACAAGCACATGGTTAGGGACAACTTGATTTAGCCGCTTAGGCCAGGATTTTATTCCCTTAGGCCCTCCTATCCACTGATGCTCAAAGCCTTGGGATCCTTTTTATTACCCTTGCCTTTTGATTTTAAGGGCTATTGGCTTTTTCTGCTTCTCTTTTTTTTTGCTGCTTTTTCTTGCTTCAAGAATCATTTTTATGATTTTTCAGATTATTAATAACATGTCTCATGTTCACCATTCTTTCAAGAGCCAACATATTTAACAGTCTTAAACAACAAATTCAAAAGACATATGCACTGTTCAAGCATTCATTCAGAAGACAGAAAGTATTGCCACCACATGTAACTAATTAGAATTTCTCTTATTAAAACTCGAAATTTTATTGCTTCTTATTCAAAAGATCTACTATTTTATTCATGTTTGCTGATGATGAGAAAAATAAACTATGGCTTAATTGGAGATAAAATCAAAATAGATACTAATTACTACTATATGACTCCTAAGGTAAATTTCTATAAGGACACTATCACAGAGTTAAGGCAGAAATTGGAAATTAACAACCTTTATTCTGGGAGAACGGGGGTTCCTCTGATCTTTGGGGTGCTTGGTCCTGCAAGAGATAACTTCTGGCGCTTTAAGTCCCTTAAGTCACGCCCTTGCTCTTCTTGTTCTTTAAACATATAGGTGAGAATTTGACTGTGTTCCTTCTGTTCTTTTATGATTTGTTCCATAGCTTCCCGTATCTTGGTAACAGACGTCTCAAGATACTCCCAATATTCAGATTGAGGGATTTCTGGGAGGAATTCCTGTGTTTTCTTCTTGATGGGATCATCCTGTGCTTGTTGTTTTTTCATGGATGCCTTGGTGATTGGCTTCTCAACTGAGATGTACTCAGTTATTCCCATCCTTACTCCAGCATCCTTGCAGAGCAGCGATATCACGCTTGGATAAGCTAACCTGGCTTCTTTAGAATTTTTGTTAGCAATTTTGTAGAGTTCGGCTGAGATCAGCTGATGAACTTCCACTTCTTTTCCCATCATGATGCAATGGATCATCACTGCTCTTTTAACTGTGACTTCAGAACGGTTGTTGGTTGGCAACAGAGAATGCCCAATGAAGTCCAGCCATCCTCTGGCGACTGGTTTGAGATCCTCTCTCTTGAGTTGATTTGGGACACCCTTTGTGTTGGTGGTCCACCTGGCTCCAGGGATACATATGTCCTCTAGAATCTTATCCAGGCCCTTGTCTGTTCTCATCATTCTCCTGTTGAAGGAGTCTGGATCATCTTTCAGCTAAGGTAGCTTTAAGATCTCTCTGATCTTGTCAGGGGTGGTATGAACAATCTTTCCTCTGACCATGGTCCGATATTCATAGAAAGCAGTTCCAGATAGTTTTTGCTTGTCAGTCTGCCACATATTAGCATAAAACTCCTGGATCATATTCCTTCCCACTTTTGTTTCAGGATTAGCTAGGACTTCCCAGTTCCTGATTCGAATTTGCTCCTGGATCTCCGGATATTCATCTTCCTTCAGATCGAATCTAACTTCCGGGATCACTGATCTCAGACCCATTATTTTATTATAATGGTCTGAATGTTCTTTAGATAAGAACTTCCCTTGATTCCAAAGTGGTTTTGGAACGCTCTCTTTCTTGCCTCTCGAAGTGGGTTGTTTTCCTTTGGGAGCCATGATCTTAGTGATTGCGGATAAACACACCAAACTTAGAGGTTTGCTTGTCCTCAAGCAAAAGAAAGAAGGGAGAGTGAGAAAAGGAGAGCTAGGTGCACTTGTTGATGGGAGGGGAGGGAGGCCGAACTCAAATTTATAGGGAGGGAGGGGGGGTTTTTCGAAAAAAAGAGATAAAGATATGATAAAAAGATTTATTTGGAGAAGATAAAGTATAAGATATAGTTTAAAATTGAGAGGATATGAAAGATTTTTTTGAAAAAGATAGATTTAGATTTTGAAAAAGATAGAGTGGAGATTTTGAAAAAGATATTGATGAGTTGAAAAGATAGATTTGTAAAAAAAAATTTGAAAAGGGTTAGATTGAATTTGCAAAGATGCCTGGTGCTTATGGATTAAAATACATTTGATATTTTTAGTGGTAGGGTTTTTAGAAATTATGGAATTTAGAAATCAGGGTTCTTAACATGTTTATTGAAGTAAGAAAATCAAGGTTGGAATGCAAAAATGTGAAGAAAAATGAACTTGCCTCCTCCCCATCATCCTGGCGTTTGAACGCCCAACACTGCCTGTTTGGGCGTTCAGTGCCCAATGCTGCTCTCCTGGGCGTTCAACGCCCAGCTGCTGCCATTACTGGCGTTCAACACCCAGTGGGTGCCCATTTCTGGCGTTGAACGCCCAGATTGCTACCATTACTGGCGTTCAACGCCCGGAGGATGCCCATTTTGGGCGTTGAACGCCCAAAATACACTTTTACTGGCGTTTTCTTGCCAGTGAGCTCTTTTTCTCTGTTTTGTGCGCCGAGTCCTTCTGTAACTCTGTGGACTTATACAAATGATTCCTCACCTTAGTGTCAGTGAACTTTATATAAAAATAAAAATAGGGCAAAATGCTTAGAGGATTGTTGCCCCATGGTTGGGTTGCCTCCCAGCAAGTATTCTTTATTGTCTTTAGCTGGACCTTGCTGAGCTTTTAATCTAGCTTCAGCCTTGATCATTCTTGCTCAATGTTGCCTTCAAGATAATGCTTGATTCTCTGTCCATTGACAATGAACTTCTTATCAGAATCAATATCTTGAAGCTCCACATAACCATATGGTGATACACTTGTAATCACGTATGGTCCCCACCACCAGGATTTCAGTTTCCCGGGGAATAGCCTGAGTCTAGATTTAAACAACAGAACCTTCTGTCCTGGTTCAAAGATTCTAGATGACAGCTTTCTGTCATGCCACTTTTTTATTTTTCTTTATAAAGCTTGGCATTTTCGAAAGCTGTGAATCTGAATTCCTCTAGCTCATTTAGCTGGAGCAATCATTTTTCTCCTGCTAATTTGGCATCAAAGTTTAGGAATCTGGTTGCCCAGTAGGCCTTATGTTCCAGTTCCACGGGCAGGTGACATGCCTTACCATACACGAGTTGGTATGGAGAGGTCCCTATAGGGGTCTTGAATGCTGTCCTGTAAGCCCACAGAGCATCATCCAAGCTCCGTGCCCAATCCTTTCTACGGGTATTTACTGTCCGTTCCAGGATTCTCTTTAATTTTCTGTTAGAGACTTCAGCTTGCCCATTGGTTTGTGGATGATATGGAGTAGCCACCTTGTGGTGAATCCCATACCGAACCATGGCAGAGTAAAGCTGTTTATTGCAGAAGTGAGTGCCCCCATCACTGATGAGTACTCTAGGGACACCAAACCTGCTAAAGATATGTTTCTGGAGGAACTTAAGCACTGTTTTAGTATCATTGGTGGGTGTGGCAATAGCCTCAACCTATTTTGATACATAGTCAACTGCTACCAGAATATAAGTGTTTGAGTATGATGGTGGGAAAGGTCCCTTGAAGTCAATTCCCCATACGTCAAACAACTCAATTTCCAAGATTCCTTGTTGAGGCATGGTGTAACCATGAGGCAGATTACCAGCTCTTTGGCAACTGTCACAGTTACGTACAAACTCTCGGGAATCTTTATAGAGTGTGGGCCAATAGAAACCACATTGGAGGACCTTGGTGGCTGTTCGCTCACCTCCGAAATGGCCTCCATATTGAGATCTGTGGCAATGCCACAGGATCCTCTGTGCTTCTTCTCTGAGCACACACCTGCGGATAATTCCGTCTGCACATCTCTTAAAGAGATAAGGTTCATCCCACAAGTAGTACTTTGCATCAGTAATTAATTTTTTCTTTTGTATCCTGTTGTACTCCTTGGGTATGAACCTTGCAGCTTTATAGTTTGCAATATCAGCAAACCATGGTGTTTCCTGAAAGGCAAATAAATGCTCATCTGGAAAAGTCTCAGAGATCTCAAGAGAGGGGAGGGGCATCCCTTCTACTGGCTCTATCCGGGATAGATGATCAGCCACTTGGTTCTCTGTCCCTTTTCTGTCTCTTATTTCTATATCAAACTCTTACAGAAGCAACACCCATCTGATGAGCCTGGGTTTTGAATCCTGCTTTGTGATTAGATATTTAAGATCAGCATGATCAGTATACACAATCACTTTTGATCCTACTAAGTATGATCTGAACTTGTCAATGGCGTAAACCACTGCAAGTAATTCTTTTTCTGTGGTTGTGTAATTTTTCTGGGCATCATTTAAAATGCGACTAGCATAATAAATGACATGCAGAAGCTTGTCATGCCTCTGTCCCAATACTGCACCAATGGCGTGATCACTGGCATCACACATTAGCTCAAATGGTAACGTCCAGTCTGGCGCAGAAATGACTGGTGCTGTGACCAGCTTAGCTTTCAGCGTTTCAAACGCCTGCAGGCACTCTGTGTCAAACACAAATGGCGTGTCAGCAGCTAGCAGATTACTTAGAGGTTTTGCGATTTTTGAAAAATCCTTTATAAACCTCCTATAGAATCCTGCATGCCCCAGAAAGCTTCTGATTGCCTTAACATTGGCAGGTGGTGGTAATTTTTCAATTACCTCTATTTTTGCTTGATCCACCTCTATTCCCTTGTTTGAGATTTTATGCCCAAGAACAATTCCTTCAGTCACCATGAAGTGACACTTTTCCCAGTTTAAAACTAGGTTGGTCTCTTAGCATCTTTTCAGAACAAGTTTCAGGTGATCAAGACAGGAGCTGAATGAGTCTCCATATACTGAGAAGTCATCCATGAAGACTTCCAGAAATTTTTCCACCATATCAGAGAAAATAGAGAGCATGCATCTCTGGAAGGTTGCAGGCGCATTACATAGCCCAAATGGCATCCTTCTATAAGCAAACACTCCAGATGGACATGTGAATGCTGTTTTCTCTTGATCCTGGGGATCTACTGCAATCTGGTTATAGCCTGAGTAGCCATCCAAAAAGCAGTAATAATCATGACCTGCTAGTCTTTCTAGCATCTGGTCTATGAATGGTAAAGGAAAATGATCCTTTCTGGTGGCTGTATTGAGCCTTCTGTAGTCAATACACATGCGCCACCCTGTAACTGTTCTTGTAGGAACCAGTTCATTTTTTTCATTATGAATCACTGTCATGCCTCCCTTTTTTGGGACGACTTGGACAGGACTCACCCAGGGGCTATCAGAAATAGGATAAATAATCCCAGCCTCCAGTAATTTGGTGACCTCTTTCTGCACCACTTCTTTCATGGCCGGATTTAGCCGCCTCTGTGGTTGAACCACTGGTTTGGCATTATCCTCCAATAAGATTTTGTGCATGCATCTAGCTGGGCTTATGCCCTTAAGGTCACCTATGGACCACCCAAGAGCTGTCTTGTGTGTCCTTAGCACTTGAATAAGTGCTTCCTCTTCCTGTGAATTTAAAGCAGAGCTTATGATCACTGGAAAAGTGTCACCTTCTCCCAGAAACGTATATTTCAAGGATGGTGGTAATGGCTTGAGCTCGGGTTTAGGAGGTTTTTCCTCTTCCAGAAGAAATTTCAGAGGCTCTTTCATGTCCTCTGAATCCTCTAAATCCGGTTGAACATCTTTAAAGATGTTTTCCAACTCTGATTCAAGACTCTCAGCCATGTTGATCTCTTCTACCAAAGAGTCAATAAGATCAACTTTCATGCAGTCTTTTGATGTGTCTGGATGCTGCATGGCTTTGACAGCGTTCAACTTGAATTCGTCATCATTGACTCTCAGGGTTATTTCCCCCTGTTGGACGTCAATGAGGGATCGTCCAGTTGCTAGGAAGGGTCTTCCTAGAATGAGAGTAGCACTCTTGTGCTCCTCCATTTCCAGCACAACAAAGTCAGTGGGAAAGGCGAATGGCCCAACTCTGACAATCATGTCTTCAATCACGCCTGATGGGTATTTAATGGAACCATCAGCAAGTTGGAGACATATCCGGGTTGGTTTAACTTCTTCAGTTAAGCCAAGCTTTCTGATAGTGGATGCAGGTATTAGGTTGATGCTTGCCCCAAGATCGCATAAAGCTGTCTTGGTGCAATTACCTTCTAATATGCATGGTATCCGAAAACTCCCAGGGTCTTTAAGCTTTTCAGGAAAGCTCTTCAGAATGACTGCACTGCATTCTTCAGTGAGGAGAACTCTTTCTGTTTCTCTCCAATCCTTTTTATGACTCAAGATCTCTTTCATGAACTTGGCATAAGAAGGTATTTGCTCAAGTGCTTCTGCAAATGGAATCTTTATTTCAAGAGTCCTAAGATAATCTGCAAAGCGAGCAAATTGCTTATCCTGCTCTTCTTTCCGGAGTTTTTGAGGATAAGGTATCTTGGCTTTATATTCTTCAACCTTAGTTGCTGCAGGTTTATTGCCTACAGAAGTGGTTGAAGAAGCCTTTTTAGAGGGGTTGTTATCAGCATTTGTGTGTGTCTGATCCCTCACTGGCAATTGAGTGCCAGAGTTAGAAGCTGGAGTGAAACTGGACGCCAGCTCCTTGTCTGCTCCTGGCGTCTAAACGCCAGAACTGTGCCCATTTTGGGCGTTCAGCGCCAAATCTTGCCCATTTTGGGCATTCAACGCCAGATCCTTGCCCATTTCTGGCATTGAACGCCAGTCCTGCCTTGTTTCTGGCGTTGAACGCCAATCCTGAGCATGGTCTGGGCGTTCAGCGCCAGCCTTCCACCAATTTTCTGGCGTTTTAGTTCCAGAATTACTTTTCCCTGGGCTCTTACTATCCTCAGGTGAATTTTGGGTGGTTTGCTCATTTCTTAGCTTTTTGCTGCCTTGAGGTGGGGTATTTTATATTTTCCCACTTCTTAGTTGAACTGCTTGGCATTCTTCTGCTATTTGTCTTGATAGCTGCTGCTTTGTTTGCTTAAACTGTTCGTCCATATGTATATTAGCCATCCTTGTCTCTTATAGTCTATCTTTGAATTCGGCTAACTGCTTTGTTAGGAAGTCCAATTGCTGATTGAATTCAGCAGCTTGTTTTACAGGACTGAGTTCAGCAGTTGCTGTTTTAACCTCTTCTTTCATGGAAGGGTCACTGCTTAGGTACAGGTGCTGATTCCTGGCAACTGTATCAATGAGCTCTTGAGCCTCTTCAATTGTCTTTCTCATGTGGATAGATCCACCAGCTGAGTAATCAAGAGACATCTGAGCTCCTTCTGCAAGCCCATAATAGAAGATGTCTAACTGAACCCACTCTGAAAACATTTCAGAGGGGCTTTTTCGTAGCATCTCTCTGTATCTCTCCCAGGCATCATAAAGAGATTCATTATCTCCTTGTTTAAAGCCTTGGATATCCAGCCTTAGCTGTGTCATCCGTTTTGGGGGAACGTATTGATTCAGGAATTTTTCTGTCAGTTGTTTTCATGTCCTTATGCTGGCCTTAGGTTGGTTATTTAACCACCTCTTAGCTTGATCTTTTACAGCAAATGGAAACAGTAATAGTCTGTAGACATCTTGATCTATTTCTTTATCATGTACTATGTCAGCAATTTGTAAAAACTGTGCCAGAAACTCTGTAGGTTCTTCCTGTGGAAGACCGGAATACTGGCAACTTTGCTGCACCATGATAATGAGCTAAGGATTCAACTCAAAGCTACTGACTCCAATGGAGGGTATGCAGATACTACTCCCATATGAAGCAGTAGAGGGGTTAGAATATGACCCTAGAGTCCTCCTGGACTGTTCATTTTCGCTTAGGTCCATGATGGAGAAAGGGAGATGATGTAAAATAGAAAAAATATTTTTATTTATTTATTTATATATTTATTTCAAAAATGAAATAAATTAAAATAAAATAAATAAAAATTGAGTGAAGATTTTCGAAAAACTGAGGAGAGAGAAAGTGGTTAGGAAGTTTTGAAAAGGATATGATGATTTTGAAAAAGATTTTAAATTTTTAAATAAAAATCTGAATTTTAGAAATAGATTTCGAAAAAGATGCTTTAAAATAGAGAGAAAAGATATTTTTGAATTTTAAGAAGAGAGAGAAAAACAATAAGATAGCACAAGATTTAAAATTTTTAGATCTAATGCTCCTTGTTTTCGAAAATTTTTGGAGGAAAAACACCAAGGAACACCAAACTTAAAAATTTTAAGATCAAGACACAAGGAAAACTAAAGAACACTTTGAAGATTTACAAGACACAAAAACACAAAGGAAGAACACCAAACTTAAAATTTTTAGAAAACCAGAATAAATTTTCGAAAATTTTAAGGAAAATCAACAAGAAAACACCAAACTTAAAGTTTGGCACAGGATTTAATAGAGAAATTATTTTTGAAAACTATTTTAAAAAGAAAATAAGGATTCTAAAATTTTAACACGACAATAATAAGAGATTCTAAACAAAAAAAAAAGGATTTTTCCTAATCTAAGCAACAAAATAAATCGTCAGTTGTTCAAACACGAACAATCCCCGGCAACGGCGCCAAAAACTTGGTGCACAAATTGTGAATCACACTTTTCACAACTCGTACCACTGACCAGCAAGTGCACTGGGTCGTCCAAGTAATACCTCACGTGAGTAAGGGTCGAATCCCACGGAAATTGTTGGTTTGAAGCAATCTATGGTTACTTTGTAAATCTTAGTCAGGAAGTCAATTATGTTTATCAGTTGAATTGCGAATAAACAAGAGAGCATGGATTAAGGGTTACTTGTTATGCAGTAATGGAGAATATGTTGGAGTTTTGGAGATGCTTTGTCTTCTGAATACCTGCTTTCCTCTGTCTTCTAATTCACGCGCGCACGTCCTCCTATGGCAAGCTGTATGTAGGGGTTCACCATCGTCAATGGCTACATCCCATCCTCTCAGTGAAGAATATGCTCACATGTTCTGTCACAGCATGGCTAATCATCTGTCGGTTCTCGATCATACTGGAATAGGATTCTTCGTCCTTTTGCGTCTGTCACTAACGCCCAGCACTTGCGAGTTTGAAGCTCGTCACAGTCATTCGATCATTGAATCCTACTCGGAATACCACAGACAAGGTTTAGACTTTCCAGATTCTCATGAATGCTGCCATCAGTTCTAGCTTATACCACGAAGATTCTAATTAAGAGATCTAAGAGATACTCATTCAATCATATATAGAACGGAGGTGGTTGTCAGACACACGTTCATGGTTGAGGAAGGTGATGAGTGTCACAGATCATCACCTCCATCACAGTTAAGCGCGAATGAACATCTTAGATAGGAACAAGCGTGTTTGAATGGAAAACAGAAATACTTGCATTAATTCATCGAGACATAGCAGAGCTCCTCACCCCCAACAATGGAGTTTAGAGACTCATGCCGTCAAAGAATACAAAATTCAGATCTAAAATGTCATGAGATACAGAATAAGTCTCTAAAAGTTGTTTAAATACTAAACTATTAGCCTAGGTTTACAGAAAATGAGTAAACTATAGCAGATGGTATAGAGATCCACTTCTGGGGCCCACTTGGTATGTGCTGGGGCTGAGACTTAAGCAATTCACGTGCATAAGGCCATTTTGGGCGTTCAACACCAGGTTTGGATCCATTTCTGGCGTTGAACTCCAAATTTTATTCCTTTTCTGGCGCTGGACGCCAGAATTGGGCAGAGAACTGGCGTTGAACGCCAGTTTACGTCATCTATCCTTGAGCAAAGTATGGACTATTATATATTGCTGGAAAGCCCTAGATGTCTACTTTCCAACGCAATTCTAAGCACGCCATTTCGAGTTCTGTAGCTCCAGGAAATCCACTTTGAGTGCAGGGAGGTCAGAATCCAACAGCATCAGCAGTCCTTTTTCAGCCTGAATCAGATTTTTGCTCAGCTCCCTCAATTTCAGCCAGAAAAATACCTGAAATTATAGAAAAACACACAACTCATAGTAAAGTCCAGAAATATGAATTTTTCCTAAAAACTAATGAAAATAAACTAAAAACTAACTAAAGCATACTAAAAACTATATGAAATTAACCCCAAAAAGCGTATAAAATATCCGCTCATCAATGGCCTTATATTCCTCTCTTAGATTTGGAACTGTATCACTGAGGAAGTTATTAGGAGGCCTCTCAATAACTTGCTTGCTCAACTGACCCATTTGAACCTCTAAGTTTCTAATTGAAGCTTTAGTTTTCTCAATGAAAATGTTTGTAGTTTTAGAGTGTTCTACCAGGGCTGCCTCCAATGTTGAAGTATTTTGAGAAATTGGGGGTGGATTGTGTGATTGAGAAGGTTGATGCTGATGGTTAAAATTATTCTGGTGGGAGTTGTTGCTGTTGGAATTGGATTGCCTGTGGTTCTGGTTTTTCCATCCAAAATTTAGGTGATTTCTCCATTTTGGATTATATGTCTTAGAAAAGGGGTCATTATTAGGTGGTCTTGAAGAATTACCAATATAAGTAACCTGTTCAGAAGGGTGTTGTTCATAGCCATAGCTTCCTGATTGAGACACTCTACCACTCATGTCATAAGAAGTAACTTGGGTAGCAACAGATAAAACTTACATTCCTCCCAAGTGTTGAGTAATGGCATTAATCTGCTAAGACATAGCTTTGTTCTGAGTAAGAATAGCATCTAAAACATCCAATTTCATTACACCCTTTCTCATGGTTCTTTCAGAAGAATACAAGTACTGATTATCGGCCACCATCTCGATCAAATCCAAGGCCTTATCAGTAGTCTTCATATGCAAAAAACCTCCAGCAGAATTATCGAGTGAAAGTCTCGAAGCTCGAGTGATACCATCATAAAAAAGCTAAAATTGTACCCAATCTGCGAGCATGTCGGGAGTGCACTTTCTCACCATAGCCTTGTATCTCTCCCAAGTTTCAAAGAGAGACTCACCTTCAAGCTGTCTAAATGTCTAAATGTTAGTCCTTAGCTTAGTCAACCTTTGTGGCAGAAAAAATTTAGTTAAGAACTTACTAACCAACTCCGCCCAGGATAATATACTTTCCTTGGGTTGTGTCTTAACCCACTGACTAGCTCGGTCCCTCGTAGCAAAAGGGCATAACAACAACCTATAGACGTCAGCGGGAACCTTATTAGTCTTGACTATATCACAAATTCTCAGAAAATTGGGGATGAATAGGTTGGGGTCCTCCTAAGGGTTTCCATTGAACTGGCAATTCTGCTGCACCAAAGGGATGAGTTAAGACTTTAACTCAAAGTTGTTGGCATGCACAACTGGTGGTTCAATGCTTCCCACACAATTCCCAGGATTGGGGTTAGTATGACCCCAGAGTTCTCCTAATTGGCGGGGCATTGTTGGGGTTATTAACAACCATATTTTCAGTATTATAAGCCATATTGAATTTATCTTCCTCTTTAGACTCGTCCCCAAAGATCTCTTAAACTTCTTGAGCTCTACCTTGTTTTTGATGCACGGAAAACATGTCTCGCAACAAATTTCCTTCGGCAAGTGTACCGAATTCGTCGTCAAGTAAAAACTCACAATAGAGTGAGGTCGAATCCCACAGGGATTGATTGATCAAGCAACTTTAATTAGAGGAATGTTCTAGTTGAGCGAATCCAGAATTTGAGTTGAGAATTGTAGAAAATAAAATGGCGGGAAGGTAAATGACAGAAAAAGTAAAATTCTAGAATTAAAGAACTAAAAATAAATGACTGAAAGAAAATTGCTGAATTGTAAATGGGAATGGGGTATTGCTCATAAATGTAAATGGCAGAAATTAAAGAGAATGGGTAAGATCAGAAATGGGGAGTTCATTGGGCTTAGGAGATGTTGCATTCTCCAGATCAATTTCATTTTCATCTCTTCCTCAATCAATGCACTCATTGATCTCCTTGGCAATCTTAAGTGATTGAATTACAATTTCTTGTAATTCAATCTCTCAAATCTTGATCAATAGCCAATTCCTTGGTCAATTGCTCATGAGAAAAGATGAAGTATGGTCACTGATTATACCACATGCATTTCCCAAATCAAGTGTTGAGAGGATTATAGTCACATATCCATCCAAACCCAATTTGGTCCAGCATGAGAAAGCATTTCTAGCATGATCTCTTCATTCCTCTTTCAAGGTTCAGAAGAGATCCAAGTATGAATAGCTTCTTTTCCAAGATAACTACCCAATTGGATGAAGATCGAAAGCTTTCAAGTAAAATCAAGAGAAAAGATAGAAGAAGAATAATGAAAACTAGTATTGATCCATCAAATTACAACAGAGCTCCCTAACCCAATGAAAGGGGTTTAGTTGTTCATAGCTCTGGAAAATGAAAACAAAGATGGAGAATACATGATGAAACTAGAAGTGCAGAGAAAGTAAATACAGAGAGTAATTCTATGCCCAGAGGCTCCCTATATTTTCCAACTCCCCAAATAATTCAAAGCTACTCCTATATATACTACTCTTCTGTTCTTCTAGTTGATTCTTCAAGTCTTGGGTATGGGCCTTTTGATCTTGAGTTTGAAGCAGTTCTCTTCTTCATTGGGCTGAGTTTTACTTGCAGAGAGAAAGTGTGAAGTGGGCAAAGACTTTAGCTCAAGACGTTAGTGGTGTTAACGTTTAGTGAAAATATGGGTTCGAGAACGTTAGTGACAATCACTTTTTCACTAACGTTTCTTACCAAAGTAAGAGCCACGTTAACTTCAACGTTAGTGGCACAAACGTTGCAACTAACGTTGCCTCTATGCCCTTCGCACAGGTTACTGGGACTTACCATTCCCAATAACGTTGAGAAGTCTCCCCCTTCCCTACGTTAGAGTCCACGTTAACTTAGTTAACGTGGCTCTTTTAACGTAGGCTTGCCAACCTTCGAGAACGTTAGTGACACTTACCATTGTCACTAACGTTCCAATGTGCCCCTATTTCTCACGTTAGAGTCCACGTTAACTAGGTTAACATGGCTTCTAACGTGGCCATGCTAGCCATCTCCAACGTTAGTGACAAAGTTGAGTGTCACTAACGTTGGCTCATCATTCCCTTATCCATGTTAGCTTCCACGTTAACTTAGTTAACGTGGGAGTTAACGTGGCTCATAGTGGCTTATGTGGGCTAATTCCAACGTTAGTGACAATGTTGGGTGTCACTAACGTTGGCGATCACCTCCCTTCTTCACGTTAACTTCCACGTTAACTAAGTTAACGTGGGAGTTAACGTGGCTTATTGGGGCTTGTGTGGGTTCCTTCCAACATTAGTGACAATGTTTGGTGTCACTAACGTTGTCGACCACTTTGTCTCCTCACGTTAGCTTCCACGTTAACTAGGTTAACGTGGAAGTTAACGTGGCTTATTGTGACTTGGCCAACGTTAGTGACAAAGTTGAAAGTCACTAACGTTGGCTTCCCCTTTTCTTCTTAACGTTAGAGGCCACGTTAACTAAGTTAACGTGGCAACTAATGTGGCCACTTATGAGCTTGGTCCAACGTTAGTGATAATGTTAAGTGTCACTAACGTTGGCTCCATTTCCTTTCTTCCACGTTAGAGTTAGAGAGAGCTAACAGCCACGCTTTTAAAGTGTGGCGATAGAGATACGACCATGCTTTAAAAGCGTGGCAATAGCTCTATCAAATTAAAAAAAAAAAACTTTTTTGACTTTACTTTCATCGCTACAAAATATAAATTTTCAATCCTTTTTTATTACCAAACCTATAAATATAGTATGCAATTTTTATTACAAGACAAATTAAATAATAATTAGTAACACATAATTTTTGCTATACTTGTTTTATACATTAAAAAACTAATATTCGAATACAAAATAAATCTCGAGTTCAAATAATAGTGCAAATGATTACAAGCTCTATTCAAATCAAACACATAGCATTGCAAAAAAAAAAAAACAAAAAAATATATAATAAATGCAATAAAGCAACTAAGCTCAAAAAGGAAGATAAATAACATGCATTACTGCAGTTATAACATTCAAACCCCGAAAAGCTTGCAATGCACTCTTTCCATATACACTCCAGAAGAGATAACCTTTTGAAACCCACAACTGAGGTTCCAGTGTCTAGCCTAATTGCCAAAAGGACCATCTGTAGCTGCTCTACCATATCTGCAAGTTCCCAGAATCCAATATTCAATATTAAGAAGCTTAAAAACTGGATAACAACAAAACTAACTATATAAACACACAATCACTATTTCCATCAAGCTTAGAAAAAAATTTAATACAACCTTTTAAGCAAATTTACAATGACTTTCACTCAGGAATGATGATGATGCCATGACAGCATTTATTAATGGAAAAACGAATCATTAAATAAATAGTTAAATACAACATCAAAAAGGGATGTACTACTAGATTTGATTTGTTTAGTTGGGCCTGGTGCAATCAATCCTGATTTCACCTTGTTAAATGCATTGTTAAATGCTGCTTCATTTGATGCAAACAAGTTGACCCTTGACTTAGTCCATGGATTTGTGAAGAGCACCTGATTAGAGGTGAAGATACTCGCTCCTAGCTGCAAGTTCTTGAAGTATTTGTTGTCAAGTAAACTCCACACAAATTAAAACAAGTAATAACTATATATTAATTACTTTTTCCATTCTCTTTTAATTATCTGTCACTCTAAATATATTAATTCAATGATATATCCAATTGCTATAATAACTGATAATAAAACAAAACAGATACAATAATATCCAATTGTTATTGGCATTTTATATTCTCTGCCTCAATGCCTATTGGCATTTCATATTGGATTGAAATGAAATCTATCTCAGTTTAAAAAATGGATATTTACTACTATATATCAAATGAACGAATAAAACATAAACCAAAAAAATGAAAGGATATATAACAACACGATTTGCAGATTGGATCTTAATTAATTACTTGAATTACGTTAACAATAAGGCATGAAAGAATGAAAAGAGTGCCTGCTAAAAACTGCCGCTGGAAACGCCATGTCTTTTTTTTCCCAACCTGCCTCCAAATGCAATACACATTTAAACGACCTCTATTCTCTCAAGTCACATACCACTCGCTACACTAATTTCATAACAGGGCAATCAACCAAAACCAACATACATATCACGAGCTTATATTATTTGCTCTTTTCTATCACCTTTCAGATCCAGAGAACCAGGACCTTCCCCCTTGTACCTATAATTTAGTACACAAAACCTAACCAAACCATATATATCCCTTAGGTGAATTGAATTTTCTTTCTCTTTTTTATCAAAATCCATTTTCTCTATATATGAAGCATTAAATGTCAAACATTACTTCTATAAACCAAAATAAGATTCATTAGGAGGCAAGAATAATAAGTTCAGAGCCAAAAAGGGTGCATGAATATAATAAAGTACAGAAATCATAGTTAATCACATGTTATAATTAATCATGGAAAAAATTATATCCTAAATAATGCATGTTAGGTATAAATAATGCATTCGACTCAACATCTTATTCACACCTTCCCAAGGCTCAAATGTAATTTATGAAATGCCCAACCGTGATTATTCAATATGACTTTCTTCTAGGTCTATTTTACTCCAACAATATTATTTAAACAACAAAAACTCAGCATAATAAACTTAAATCAAGAGAAAGGCACATATGGAGTCGAAAAGCTTATAGTCATTTCATTCCAAATTTATGATGAGAAGACAAAACCAATGCTCTCGTAGTCTCGTGGCAACATACTGCAAAAGTAGTGTGTATGTAATCAATGATTATTGGTTAAAAGGAAAGAAAGAAAACACATATTCATCACATGCAATACAAGTTCATATTATACCTGTAGCATTGTTTTAGCCAAAAGTGAGCACTAATGGAATGCATTAATAAAAATAAGATCAACAAAGAAAAGTAACAAGTTAACTTTCCTTCCACCAGTGACTTTGTAAGCAGTTTCTAACTTGGCTTTATGGCCATCCATCAACTTGTCAATTCTGCCAACACAAACAAAAATAAGACACATAGTTATGCTGAAGGGGATTAGTTTACTTCCTTGATAATTGAAAGGTGGAATACCCTTGGAAAACCACTAAACAAATAAATAAATCACTGATTAAACTTGATATTATGCTGAAAGGGCCGAGCAATTTACGTATTGCTTTGCTTGAAGTCAGAACCATAACCAAGCAATGTGGTTCCTTTCTTGTAGCCACACCCAAGAAGCATGTCAATTATATCACAGAAATGATACACCTCAGTCAAGTATATACATTTCGTAAACTACAACAACATTTCACATAACAGCAGAAAATCAAATCAAATCACTTAATAAAATCCCTAAAAATAACAAAAAATAAAACAGGCTATGTTGAACTGTTGATTATTGGTTTAATCAATTAACAATTAAATAAATTACAATAGATGGATCTAGAATATCAATTGCATTGAGGCCATGATCATCTTCAGGGACCGCAATATCAGATTTCTGGTCAAGTGTTTCAGTGTAACCTAAAAAGTTGAACACAATCTGACTTGGAATCAGAACTAATCAAGTTTATCAAAACATAACATGTATCGTTTTGAGTACAAATTTGAAAATTTTACTCCAAAAAGAAGCTAATAGAATCACGAAGCACCATTTCCATTTTCAATTAACCATAGCTTTTAAGAAATGTATTGATTTGGGGGAAATAGATGAAACTCAAGGAAAGTGAAGGATTGAGAGAAAGGGCAGAAGAGAGCTTTGGACGAGTAAGGATTCGATTGCAGACAGAGCTCTATGATTTGCTGACACTACAAGAAAAATACCCATTTAGGTATACTTGAAAAGTGTAGCCAAAAGTGAAAACAAATGATGCCTTAGGCTACGGCTACGCTTTCTGGGTTACGGCTACGCTTTCTGGGGTGATTCCTATTCGGCCGTTGCCTATTCTCAAAGGCTACGCTTTTCTGCACCAAGGGCTACGCTTTTAGCATTTGAAAATAGGGTACAATTTTCAAGTGATGCTGTCCAGGACCAAAGGCTACGCTTTTCAGCTTCCACTTTTACCAGAATAGGCTACACTTTTCAGCGCTACTGCATCACCTGAAAAGCGTAGCCACATTGTATACTATAGCTACCCTTTATAAGTGTAGCCTTAAGTCCCTCTTTTTTTTTTTTGTATACCATAGCTACATCATATAAGTGTAGCCTTAGGTCCCTTATTGTTTTTTTTTTTTAAATTTTCTGTATATATATATATATATATAATTTTTTTCTAAAACCTAATATTTAATAATATAATTATATATATAATCCTATATTTTTAATTAAATTAGTGAAACATTATAAAATAAAAATAAATATATAATAATACTATGTAATATTCTTTAAATAATAAAAATTATCCTTAAACAAGATTTAGGTTGCCATAATAAATTAGTAGCCATAAAATCTTCTATTTGAAAATAATACAAATTATTTCTCTAAAAATACAATTTATTTCTCTAAAAATAAATTACTTCAAACATAAGATCTTCTATCTGGGAATAATACAAATTAGCAGCCATCATTCTAGCTAGTAAACAACTCCTTTTTCATCAATACATCATTTCTTATTATAGTAATCCATTGACTCCTCAATAGTTGGAAAGAACTGCAGCACATTTAATTTGCCAAATCTAAATAAAACTGAGCAGCATAAAGAGAAAGATGGAGTAAATGTAAAGCAGGTTCATTAAATTTAGAAGAAAATATTTTGATACTACTCACCTTTAAGAATAATAGAAGACCGAAAATCATCAATCCTGTTCTTGCCATTCTAGCCTTACAATGGACAACCACAACATTCTCAATATCTAACTTCAACCACGAGTATGCACTATGACAGAATGAGATAATCAGTTGAAGTGGGGGGCAATTATGGTTATCAAATGGAAAGCTAGCCACCTGAAGAGGGAATTTGACATTGTAGATGAAAGCAGCAGTTGGTTTGAAAAACAAATCTAAGTGCTGAAAAAAACTATAACCCAAGTGAAACAGAAAGCTAACACATGTAGTCTAAGCTGTCTAGTTATCATCATAACAAAACTAATGATAGATGATATGAATTAATATATTCAAAGTAGGCAAAGAAATTAAAGCATACATTAATAACACACTTAAAGTTTATGGAGTATAAATGAAATTCACATCGCTTTTGTGGTGCCACACTTCTCCTCAAAGACTCGGTAAAATTTTGGACTCACCTTTCCCTCAAACAATGATGCATCATACAGCCGCTCAGAACAAAGATTGTATACTTTGTATTTATCCTGCACATAAAAAACAAGTCAAATGCAAAATTATTACCTCGTTCCCATGGTATCTCAGCAGTATCACTATCATCACTCTCTAAACCAATTTGAAGCACCAAAGTAATTCCCAATCTTATGGCTACTATCTGCTGGACAGTCCCTGAAAATAATTCCGAACTGGCATTACAATTTTGGCATTCAAGTAGGTTAATACTATTGAGAAGATAACACAAAAAAAAGGTTCTCCTATATATACTTCACCTTTGCTTTGAAATGATTGAGTCTGGAAACTACTAATTCACAGAATAGCTCAATGAACTCATTTGCAGCCAAAATCATTACATGCTCAACCTACGAATTCACAACAATGATATTAGAACCCTAACTTAAATAATGCCATCTGAGATATGACCACACTTAATCATTATAAATAGTTCAAGTTAAGAGCACCAGCAGCACCTTCCTTCAATTAAAATGGACTACTCGGATGAAAAATGAGAAGCTCACATTAATTAATTGTGTAAATGAAGAATCAATGTAAAATGAGACACTTTTTTCCCCATTTATTATAATTCTAGGCAGAATAAAAAACTAAAATAAACACTCAAGAAGCTAGGTAGCATAAAGATTTCTCCACTGGAATATCATTTGGATAGGGGAGGTAATCTTAAGTATTTTATGTTAGTTATGTTTTATTCAAAGTCCACCGAATTAAGATTTAAATTCAAGAAAAACTTCAACATGCAAAGGAATTGAAATACTGTACTTCTGTTCAGCTGGCATGTAATTATTTCCCCCTTACACAACCAGCAAGAAACTAGTAAGCACGTTAAATATTGTCAAGGATAATGTTCAATGCATACCTCCTTATGTGAATAAGAACTTGATGGACTGATTTTAGCGAATGTTAGCCTCTGTTCCCGGATTCCAAACTAAGCGGAGCAAAAAAATATATAAAAGAATATCCATTATGAGGGAAGAATAATACAATGAAATGGAGGATAAAATATATATATATACACACACACAGAGACCAACCAAAGGAATAGCTATCCATTTCAATGGGAATTAATTAAATATCCTCCAATTCAAAGTTGTCAAGAGAGAACATCACAAAGAATATCATCAATACAACCAGTTTAAAATAATGACTATAACTTACAAACTTAGCAAAAAGTAATAATTTATTTGAGTAATGATACTTAAACAAACAAATACTCCTCGCATCCTCCATCCAAGCCATAGCATAACACCCTGAAGTTTTTGAAAGTATCTTTCTTCTATTTAATATTTTTTAACAATCATGATCCATGTGGCAAACCATAGGGAAAAAATGCCACAGTACAATGTTAATGCTTTTACTTTCATATTCTCACTAAAAATATATATCTTGTGAAATAAAAGAGATCTATTTATTAACAACCTTAGGTTAGAAATTTATATCAGACAAAAGGTTTAAGTGTTGGATACTATCCTTACATGATATCATAATAATCATATCTTTTTTGTTACAAACAGAAAAATTCGAAACAAAGAGATTCAAAGTAAAACGTACCATAGAACCACCACCAAGAAAAGAGAAAGAGCCAAGATGGCAGAATTGATGAATAATAGTCGCTCCTGCAGTGTGAACATAGCCTTACATATGAAAAACATTAATTATATTCAAACTATAGAATACAAGTTCATTTGAGGAATCCTAAAGTGTATTTTAGTTTTGGTTTTGCAACTACGTTCTAAGAATTTAATTTTATATGATTTTTTAAAAACCAGCTACTGATTTAGTACACTTCAGAAAAACAGCAAGCAGTAACCAACTTAGAAAAATCATATAAAATCCATCTTTGGTTGAATTCTCCTAAAGTTTGGTGTGTTTGAATCAGACTTACCCATCTTTCACCCAGTTCAAGTCCCAGAGCATTTTCACTTCTCTAGAAAAAGTTATGCCTCTCATAATATGGTTTTGTTTTAAGGAAAGGGTGCTGTCGCAGCAGTGAACATCCCTACTTCCAAAAGATACAACTTTCTCTATAAAATTCGAATTGTCTTGAAATTTGGAGATAAAATACTAGATATTCCAATATTTCATTCCTCTTTGGTTTCACCACCAAAGGGTTTCAAAGTGTTGAGATATGTGGTTTTGAAGTTGCTGTTCCAGAATTCGTACAGCATTGTTTCTGCAGAAAATGACCATTTTCTAAAAATCATATCTCCCAAACCACACATCGAAAATTTCTGAAATTTTAGGGGAATAATTTAGACATCTTAAGGCTTTATAGAAAAATAATTTCACTCATTTTGAGTGGCTAGATTGCTCCCAGTTTTGTTCACAAATTGCTGCCTGAAACTGCATAATTCTGCAACATGTAACCTCGGGTTTTGAGAGGTCAAAAATTTATTCCTAGCTTTTCACTCAATCTAACCTTGCATTCTAACTTTCTTTTACCTATTGTAACTTGTTGGAAAAATTAAATCAACCCCAAGTGCTCAGGATTAATAAATCACCATTTTTTGTCACTTTTCACATTTAAGCATACTCATATGAAATCAACAATTTCTGCATTACTCAACATAGCAATCCAGCCACAAATCACTCAAACAATTCACATATATTATCATCAATTTACTGCATCATATATAACAAATAGACCAGCATCATCTCAAATAATCATTAGCATGTATCATCAATTAATTCAATCATGAAACTTGGCTTTTAGGCTTTCAACAAATTCTGCACTCTAACAAACAGAATTTTCAGCATCATCATCATTCAATAAATCAAACACAACATCATTCAATTAGTCACAACCTCAATTCTATTACCTCGTTCCCGTGGCTTCTCAGCAGTATCACTATCATCACTCCTTCTAAACCAATTTGAAGCACCAAAGCAATTCCCAAAGCTGGACAAGATATTTCCAAACTTTTGAAATAAATCATGTAATCCCGCATTATCTATGGATTCAGCTAAGTTCTGCCGTAATACAAGAAAAACAAAAGAATTCACTTTAGAAATGATATTGGAAAAAATACAATCAATTCACCTTGATCCTTCACTGAAGCTTTTGATGGCTTCTCTGTTTGTTTTTTTGCTTGCAGCCTTTCCCTTAGTATTTGACTTTTCACTAGAGGTTTTCTGCTTCTTGGATGCCAAAAGCACTATCCTGATGAATAATTGACAAAATGTAAAGCTAAGATTATCATTTGCTTTCATAATTGACAGAATGCAAAAACCTAACAAGAAAGCTAAGTATCTCCAATTATCTCAAGGCAAAATAAGTGCCAAAACCAGCAAAACAACTCAGCAGAAACTGCCAATAGTTAGAAAGCAACTTGGTTGAGCTACTGCATTCTCAATTATACCAGATTGCAACACAAAGCTACTAGCTCGTATGATGAAAAAGTATAAGATCTTATAAAACTCATTTTCAGGTGTTGACTACATAATGTGAATCTTACGAGACAAATAACATGCTATGTTATCATAGAGAATAGTCTTATATATGTTACCTCTGCATCCTTAACAATTGGTGCTTGTAGCCCATTAATGACTTCTTTTGCATCATATATCACTCTCGCTTTCCTGTTATTTGAATCCTTCACTTTTATTGTTCTGCCCCATCAAAATGGTTATGAAATTAGCATAAATCTAACATAGAATAAAATTAATTGTTTAAGAATCGATAAGTGAAAAATTTTGAAGACAATATAGTACCTATCCCAATGACCATCAACTTCATACAGAACATTCAAAGTTGATGAATTAAGGATCTTCCCTTTGACCACTTTCTGATTTCGACCAAATCCAAGAAAAGAATGAGTTGATTTGTAAGATAAATCAGCCTCAAGTTATGTCTCTATTGATTTTATATTAATTTTGCCAATCCAATCAACAGCAAGAACCGGAATTATTCTAAAGAAAAGCTGATAATATTCTCGTCTCCATTAGAATCAGTTTCGAACACCCTTAGCTTTATGATCTTACAACAAAGCATATTAACAAGGGTCATATCCAATAGGTATGACACGAGAAAGCTAAAATTCCCAATTCATCACAAATTAAATAAAGAACAAAACTATAATCCAACACTAATAATAACAAGCAATGCTCAAATGTGACACGAAATTGAACCAGACATAGAAAAATCCTAATTAAAAATGAAATTGTGATATAGGAACCCTAATTAAATTTAACACAGGCTAGTGGGAATTAGGAACCCTAATTTCCTAAATCAGGAAAAAAATTAAAAGCCTACCTATCGTGGATGAGAGAGCGAATTGAGTAGGGATAGACGGAGCAGAGGCGGCACGATTAGCAAAGGAGACGCAGAGCAAAGCAGAAGAGCACAGCGAAGAGGTGGTGCGATGTAAGAGAGTTGCAGCGTCGTTGCGAAGTAGCAGAGCTGCGGCGGCGGTGCGGTGTAATAGAGTCGCGGTGGTGGCGTGGCGTGGCGTAGCAGAGCAGTGTGAGGATGTGGTTCAAGGAGAAGAGCCATGTGTGGCAAAGTAGAGCTATGAACTCTTAGCTTTGTGTGAAACGATGATAGCGGGGGAAAGGGGGAAGAGGGGAAAAAATTCACTGGGTGTTATGTGCTTTGGGGGAAGAGGGAAAAAAATTAACTAAGTGTCGAGCATTTCGCCCTAGATAGTAGATACGTATGGTTTTCTATCTTCGTGATGATGAGGGTTTTCATCTTCTCTGAATGGGTTTTTTTCGTGCTTTGGAGGTGAGTGATGACGAGCTTTGGAGGTAATGGGTAAAAATTTCACTAAGTGTGTGAGCTGAGTGTGCGTGCTTATGGGAAAAAGCCAAGAGGAAAAAAATTCAGCTAGTGTCAAATTTTTTGATTTAGATACATTAGGCATCACTTTTAAAACGCACCCAAAACTTAATAAATAGGCTACTCTTTAAAAGCGTCCCCTTTGATATGAAAAATGAATCTATAGATATCAACCTACGGCTACGCTTTATAAGTGATTTCTATAATACCTAAGGCTACACTTTTTAAATGATGCTACAATTGTGTATCTTTGTCTCTTATAAAAAGGCAACAAGGAGAAAAGCGTAGCCTATTCATAGGCTACGCTTTTCAAATGTAGCTTAAAAAAAGTGTGGCTGAATGGATATTTTTCTTGTAGTGTGACGCAAGCAACGGAAGCGAACCAATGAGCCGGGAGCCTCGCCAGAATGTTCTGGAGATGCTCCTCGTTCACCGAACCGAAACTTCCACCGTTCCCGTCGGCTGAGAAGGCGGTAGAGCAGGTGAGAAGAGGCGATAGAGGAAGGAGGGCAGAGACTGGCGGTGCAGAGGAAGGAAAGGCATCCTCCGTTGGCTGACCGACACAGTGAGTAATGAGCGCCGTGGGAGTGCGAACGCAGCAAAGACGGGTTAGGGGAGACGACGGAGGGAGTGCCGGCAGATGAGAGAGTGCAAGCGATGCCGATGAGCTCTGTTTGAGTGTTAGGGTTTTCATAGTGTTTGCATAATGGTGTTACAGCCTTACATGGGAGAAGAATAGAAGCTAAGTCTGATGAGTGATGAATTAGTAGCGCGTTTGGGACTTAGTAGTTTTTTTTCAAGGGAACCTTTTCGCCACGCTTTTTAAGGGGTGCTAATAGAGTTATTGGAAATGGAGATGCTTTAAAAACGTACCAAGATCAAAAAATTTTTGCCACGCTTTAAAAGTGTCTCTGTTTTTCTCTAAGGCCACGCTTTTGAAGTGTGGCAAAAAAAAGCATGGCCAAATCTCAAATCAATTGCCATCCTTATAAAAGTGTGGCCATAGACCCCTTTTCGCCACGCTTTTTAAGCGTAGCAAGAAAAAATTTGGCCAAATCTCTAATCAATCACCACCCTGATAAAAGTGTGGCCATTGACCACGTTTGGCCACACATTTAAAGCGTGACAAGAAAATAGCATTGCCATAGGCCTTTTTTCTTGTAGCGTATGAACCTAACCTTACTTCTAGTCGTAAAGCAAAGGATGACAAAGTGCCACGATAGTGCTAAAGCTCATGCACTAATATATAATAAAGGAATATAATATACTAGAAGCCTGATGAAGGAATAAAAGCTCAAAGACGCAGAAAACAGAGATACAAAAGTGCAAAACATTCACATCCGATAACTAAACTCATAAAGGTAAGAAAATACATTATAGACATAAGATAAACAAGGAATATATATATATATATATATATATATATATATATATATATATATATATATATATAAGTGCAATATATCCAAAAGAAACCTAGTCATTGCCTACGGAGTTTAGGCCGACTAGTTACAATAGATACAACTTTGAAAGCTAAACAGATACATCCTATCTCTCAAAGTTAAGCCTCTAAGGAGATAAGTACAATATATAAAAGTGAAAGAATAACTATATCAAAATAATCAAAGGACCAAAAGAGAGTCATCCTCTGCTTTGTCACCATCTGCAAACTCATCGAGGTAGGTTGTGACTTGCATCTGAAAAACAAGAACAAAATATGGTATGAGAGCCCGAGGTTCTCAGTGTGGTAACAGTGCCCAATAGATAAGATATAAGGTTCTAGGACACCAAAGGCAATCCTAGAACTCTGCACATCCATAATATTCAAACTTAGGAACATTTTAATAAAATATCCATAAAGGGGTTATCTAATCTTCAGGAATTTCTAAACTAACAGATTACCGCTATCCCACAGGCTTCGTCAACCTATCCTCCATGCGATCCCATCGCCACCGCCTACCGAACCTCCTCAATCCCAGCAAAAGACATAAATAGATGAAAGCACGTAAAACACAAGTAATATACATATACAACAGGTAATACAATTAGCAAGTAAGCATGTTATACACTTAGGCAATAGATGCAAGTAAGCAAAGTAGACAAACACTTAAAAATGCATATGATGAATGCATGTCCTATTGGCCGTGATATCACTTGTCAGTTCCACTGTCAACCTGACACATCCCCTTGGGATGTCGCCTTTCTAACACGTATATATATATGGCCCCTGGGATAAGTGCCCTAGCACACCCTTACGAGATATAGTACCCGAGCACACTCTTGTGGCAAGAAAGAATGTGAGCGGGATACTCTGCACCAGACCTCATATCTCAACATAAGCAGAATTAACCACCATCCTTACGTCAACGCTGTAACCTTGACAAGCAGGATTAACCACCGTCCTCGCCAGGCGCATAGCATCTCTCCAAATCATGACAAATAAAAAATATAGCATAGCTTAGTCATTCACTTTTAGTATCCAACAAGTTCATCATTCCTTTCTAAGTTCCAACCTCATCAAAACCATCACCAGTTCTCAATTTCTCAAATTCATTGTTGATAAACCATAATTTTATGGTATATTTTATGTTGAATTGAGTGGATTTTGTCAAATATTCTCACTCTTATCCATATAATTTGCATGTTTTTAAGATTCCTTCCTAATTTTGTGCTATGATTGAAAATATGCTTCTTAGGCCTTAAAATTACTAATTTTTAATCCTCTCTATTACCATTCGATGCCGTGATGCGTTTGTTGAGTGATCTCAGGATTATAAGGCTAGAATGGCATGGAGGATGAAGAAGAAGCCTGCTAAAGAGGAAGGAACACAAGAAATTGAAGTTTTGAGAAGCTGGTCCCGATGCATACCCATGAGTGATATGTACGCGTTACCAGGCACGGAAGGCCAATGATGCGTACGCATGAATGATGCGTATGCGTGACCAGAGAATCATCCAAGGGACGCATACGGGTGGCTAGCGCGTACGCGTGGCAAGCATCACGTGCCTCATTAAAGGGAATACACTTGGGGCAATTTCTAAGCTATTTTTGGCCTAGTTTCAAGCCCAAAAGTGAAGACAAGAGGCTGGCACTGGAGCTAGCTCACACACACAATGATCATTAGCTTAGTTTTGAGAAAATTTGAATTCTAGAGAGAGAAACTCTCACTTCTTTCTAGGTTCTTAGTTTTCTTAGTTTAATTCCATTAGGATCCATAGATCATACACTTGTTACCTTCAATTCTAGTTGTTTTACTTGTAGATCTTTCCTTTAATTTCATTTAGCACTCTTTTTATGTTGGTCATTTTAGATCTATATTTTGGATCTTGTTGGATTTGAATTTTATTCATGCATTGAGATATTTTACATGTTAATTGTTGTTAATTGATTTGCTATTATTGATTGTTGTTAGTGGATAACTTGGATCTAGGCCATTTTCTTAATTTTACCATGTCATTTGTTAATCTTACCTTTAATTTCATTTCGCACTCTTTTTATGTTGGTCATTTTTTATCTATATTTTGGATCTTGTTGGATTTGAATTTTATTCATGCATTGAGATATTTTACATGTTAATTGTTGTTAATTGATTTGCTATTGTTGATTGTTGTTAGTGGGTAACTTGGATCTAGGACATTTTCTCAATTTTACCATGTCTTTTGTTCTTGCTCACCGAGTGTTTGAGGAAATGCCTCTTTTGACTATGGAGTAGATTTCCTTGGTTGACTTTGGGGTTGAGTAATTGGAGCCTCTTGAATTTTTATGCTTAGGTGTTGATTGGTAATTGAGAATTGCTAGTAAGCATGAACCTCACTGATGTGAGGATTTATACAGGTTCGGAATTTAATAAAATAATTTTGTTGTGAGCATCGCCCAAACTGACATTTGATCCTCAAATCAAAGTTTAATTTTTGGTTGTCACAAGTTCAACCCAATAAAAATAACCGAGAGTATAAGTCCCGGGTTGTCTCTCAAAGGAAATGCAGTGAGGTGTGCACATTATTGGTTATGGTATCCAAGGGGTGGTTTGCAAATAAGGGGACAAGAAATTAAATGGCAAGAAAATAAAGCAACAACTAAAGAAAGCAAGTAATAAAGAGAGACATTCATGGCAAGGATTAATGATGATCGGATAATTTATACGCTTTTTGGCATTGTTTTTACATAGTTTTTAGTATGATTTAGTTAGTTTTTAGTATGTTTTTATTAGTTTTTAATTAAAAATCACATTTCTGGACTTTACTAGGAGTTTGTTTGTTTTTCTGTGATTTCAGGTATTTTCTGGCTGAAATTGAGGGACTTGAGCAAAAATCTGATTCAGAGGCTGAAGAAGGAATGCAGATGCTGTTGGATTTTGACCTCCTTGCACTCAAAGTGGATTTTCTGGAGCTACAGGAGTCCAAATGGCGCGCTCTAAACTGCGTTGGAAAGTAGACATCCAGCTTTCAATGCCAGCTTTCTGCCCAAGTTTAGACGACGCAAACTGGTGTTCAACGCCAGCTTTCTGCCCTATTCTGGCGTTAAACACCAGAAACAAGTTGCAAAGCAGAGTTAAACGCCAGAAACAAGTTACAAACTGGCGTTCAGCTCCAAGGAAGACTTCTACATGTGAAAGCTTCAATGCTCAGCCCAAGCACATACCAAGTGGGCTTGGAAGTGGATTTCTGCATTATTTACTCATTTCTGTAAACCTTAGTTACTAGTATAGTATAAAAACTACTTTTAGTGATTTATTTCACATCTCTGGAACACATTATGTAACTTTTACGTTCTGAGACCTCCATGGGAGGCTGGCCATTCGGCCATGTCTACCCTATTTTCACTTATGTATTTTCAACGGTAGAGTTTCTACACACCATAGATTAAGGCGTGGAGCTCTGCTGTTCCTCATGAATTAATACAAAGTACTATTGTTTTTCTATTCAATTCAAGCCTATTTCTTCTCTAAGATATTCATTCACACACAAGAACATGATGAATGTGATGATTATGTGACGCTCATCACCATTCTCACTTATGAACGCGTGCCTGACAAACACTTCCGTTCTACATGAAAGCAAGCTTGAATGCATATCTCATAGCCTCCTGATTTACGATCAGAGTCTTCGTGGTATAGGCTAGAATTATTGGCGGCCATTCTTGAGATCCGGAAAGTCTAAACCTTGTCTGTAGTATTCCGAGTAGGATCTAGGAAGGGATGGCTGTGATGAGCTTCAAACTCGAGAGTGCTGGGTGTAGTGACAGACGCAAAAGGATTACTGAATCCTATTCCAGCATGATCGAGAACCGACAGATAATTAGCCGTGTGGTAACAGTGCATTTGGACCATTTTCACTGAGAGGACGGGATGTAGCCATTGACAACAGTGATGCCCAACATACAGCTTGCCATGGAAAGGAGTATGAAGGATTGGATGAAGACAGTTGGAAAGTAGAGGTTCAGAAGGAACAAAAGCATCTCCATATGCTTATCTGAAATTCTCACCGATTAATTACATAAGTATTTCTATCCCAATTTATATTTTAATTATATTTTAATTATTAAAACTCTATAACCATTTGAATCCGCCTGATTGAGATTTAAAAGGTGACCATAGCTTGCTTCAAGCCAACAATCTCCGTGGGTTCGACCCTTACTCACGTAAGGTTTATTACTTGGACGACCCAGTGCACTTGCTGGTTAGTTGTGTGAAGTTGTGACAAAGAACTAAGATTATGAACGTGCGTATAAAGTTTTTGGTGCCATTACCAAGGAATGAATGATCACGATTTCGTGCACCAAGTTTTTGGCGCCGTTGCCGGGGATTGTTCGAGTTTGGACAACTGACGGTTCATCTTGTTGCTCAGATTAGGTAATTTTATTTTAGTTTTAAGCTTTTTGTTTTTGTTAATTTTATTTTTAAAAAAAATAATAAAAAAAAAATAAAAATAATAAATAAATTATTCTATGTTCTTCAGAATTTTTAAGAATGAATTCTAGAGTTTCATGAGATATGTTGAATCCTGGCTGGCTGTTAAGCCATGTCTAATCCTTTGGACCGAGGTTTCAACTATCATTAGAGAAGAGCTTCTTTGTCTTTCTCAGCAATTTAGCTTTTGTATGTAATGATCTGCTAAAGCTTGGCTGGCCATTGGCCATGTCTAGTGTTTTGGACCGGAGCTTTCATTGAAAGCTTGGCTGGCTAGTAAGCCATGTCTAATTCCTGGACCAGAGCTTTAGACTAACATTGCATGATTCTTGGAAGTCCTATTAAAAATTTTGAAATCCTTATTTTTCTTTTTCTAAAATAATTTTCGAAAAAAAAAATCCAAAAAATTAATAAAATCATAAAACCAAAAATAATTTGATGTTTCTTGTTTGAGTCTAGTGTCAATTATTAAGTTTGGTGTCAATTGCATGTCTTTATTCTTCTTGCATTCTTCGAAAATGTGTTTATGTGTTCTTCATAATCTTTAAGTTATTCTTAATGATTTCTTTGTTTTGATCTTTGCATTTCCTTGTTTTGTGTCTTTTCTTGTTTGCCATATGCATTTTTGAATTGTTAGTATCTCAACATTAAAAATTTTTAAGTTTGGTGTCTTGCATGCTTTTCTTTTCTTAAAAATTTTCAAAAACATGTTCTTGATGTTCATCTTGACATTCAAAGTGTTCTTGCATGCATTGTGTGTTTTGATTCATAATTTTCATGTTTTGAATCTTTTTGGTGTTTTTCTCTCTCCTCATTAAAAATTCAAAAACAAAAAAAATATCTTTCCCTTATTCTCTCATAAATTTTCGAAAATTTGAGTTGACTTTTTCAAAACTTTTTAAAATTTAGTTGTTTCTTATGAGTCAAGTCAAATTTTCAATTTAAAAATTCAATCCTTTTCAAATCTTTTTCAAAAATAAAATCTTTTTTTATTTTTTTTCTTTATTAATTTCAAAATTTTCAAAATTTATTTTCAAAGTCTTTTTCTTATTTCTATTCCATATTGTCGAAATTAATGCTAACAATTAATGCTAGTAAGAAAGGTTCAATCTTTAAACTCTAGAATCATATCTTTTTAGTTTCTTGTTAGTCAAGTAATCAACCTTAATTTCAAAAATCAAATCTTTTTAATTTTTTTTTCAAATCTTTTTCAAAATAAATTTCAATCACATCTTTTTCAAAATCAATTTCAAAATCTTTTCTAACCTCTTATCTTTTCAAAATTGATTTTCAAATCTTTTTCAAATTAATCCTATCTTTTTGTTTGATTCTTATCTTTTTCAAAACTACCTAACTAATTTTCCTTCTTTAATTTTCAAAAACTCTTCCCCACTTTTTCAAAATTCCTTTTTAATTAACCAATTGTTTTAAATTATAATTTAATTTAATTTTTCTTTTTTATTTTATTTTATTTTCGAATTTTAACTTAAAATTTTAAATTAAAAGCAAAAGTGTTTTTATTTTATTTTATTTAATTTTTGAATTCTTCCCTCTCTCATCTCCTTCTATTTATTTATTTATCTACTAACACCCCTCTTTCACTCAAAAATTCGAACCCACTATTCTCCCCTGTGTTCGAATTCTTATCTTTTCTTTCTTCCATTCTTCTCTTCTTATACTCATATAAGGAATCTCTATACTGTGACATAGAGGACTCCATATTTTCTTTTCTGTTCTCTTCTTTTTCATATGAGCAGGAACAAGGATAAGAACATTCTTGTTGAAGCTGATCCTGAACCTGAAAGGACTCTAAAGAGGAAGATAAGGGAAGCTAAAGCACAACTCTCTAGAGAAAATCTGACAGAAATTTTCGAAAAAGAAGGAGACATTGCCGAACCCAACAACAATGCAAAGAAGATGCTTGGTGACTTCACTGCACCAAATTCCAACTTACATGGAAGAAGCATCTCAATCCCTGCCATTGAAGCAAACAATTTTGAGCTAAAGCCTCAATTAGTTTCTCTGATGCAACAGAATTGCAAGTTTCATGGACTTCCATCAGAAGATCCTTTTCAGTTCTTAACTGAATTCTTGCAAATCTGTGATACTGTTAAGACCAATGGGGTTGATCCCGAGGTCTACAGGCTTATGCTTTTCCCATTTGCTGTAAGAGACAGAGCTAGAATATGGTTGGACTCTCAACCTAAAGATAGCCTGAACTCTTGGGATAAGCTGGTCAAGGCTTTCTTAGCCAAGTTCTTTCCTCTTCAAAACCTTAGCAAGCTTAGAGTGGATGTTCAAACCTTCAAACAGAAAGAAGGTGAATCCCTCTATGAAGCTTGGGAGAGATACAAGCAACTGACCAAAAAGTGTCCTTCTGACATGCTTTCAGAATGGACCATCCTGGATATATTCTATGATGGTCTGTCTGAATTATCAAAGATGTCATTGGACCATTCTGCAGGTGGATCCATTCACCTAAAGAAAACACCTACAGAAGCTCAGGAACTCATTGACATGGTTGCAAATAACCAGTTCATGTACACTTCTGAAAGGAATCCTGTGAGTAATGGGACGCCTCAGAGGAAGGGAGTTCTTGAAATTGATACTCTGAATGCCATATTGGCTCAGAATAAAATATTGACTCAGCAAGTCAATATGATTTCTCAGAGTCTTAATGGATTGCAAGCTGCATCCAACAGTACTAAAGAGGCATCTTCTGAAGAAGAAGCTTGTGATCCTGAGAACCCTGCAATAGCAGAGGTGAATTACATGGGGGAACCCTATGGAAACACCTATAATCCCTCATGGAGAAATCATCCAAATTTCTCATGGAAGGATCAACAAAAGCCTCAACAAGGCTTTAATAATGGTGGAAGAAACAGGTTTAGCAATAGCAAGCCTTTTCCATCATCCTCTCAGCAACAGACAGAGAATTCTGAGCAGAATCCAGCTAGCTTAGCAAATATAGTCTCTGATCTATCTAAGGCCACTCTAAGTTTCATGAATAAAACAAGGTCCTCCATTAGAAATTTGGAGGCACAAGTGGGCCAGCTGAGTAAAAGAGTCACTGAAACTCCTCCTAGTACTCTCCCAAGCAATATAGAAGAGAATCCAAAAAGAGAGTGCAAGGCCATAACCTTACTTGGTGTGGCCGAACCCAGAAAGGAGGAGAAGGACGTTGATGGTGTACAGAAATTGGCAAATTAAAAATTGTTAAAACATTTACGTTGTAAGTATAGTTCTTAACTTGCCAGAAATATACTCCTCAATTTAGAAAGGTGTCACAGAAAATTGAATTTAAAATACTGGGAGTATGAATCTCAGGTCGTCTCCCAACGAGTCACAGAAAAGTGTGCTATTTTATTATTCAGAGGTTTTCAAAAAAGGTTTGAATTGGGCAAACAGGAAATTAAATTGGTAAATTTGAATAATGTAAATAAAAGCCTTGACTGGGAATTGATTAGTTGGAATCCCTAATATTGTTGGAATGAATTTCAGGATTAATTGACAATTAAAGGTTATCATGTTTAGTTATCCTTTGCTAGGTGAAAGAAAGTCAAACAAGTTGGAAAGCTATGTCCGTTCACAAGTTGCAATCCACTTAATAAAAAGGGATTGGTGTTAGTGATTAGGAGGCAATCCAACCATAAACCCAATTGCAATTTTTCTTTCAAGCCTTCCAACTCAAGGGTTCCTTTCAATCAATCCCCCATCAAGTTAGAGAACTACTCACTCATTGTGAATGTAAAATTCATAGCATCTAAAAAGGAATTAAAGAAAGACATTGTAAATAAAGTTAAAATAGTCAATTAAAAATAAAAGTGATCCTTGTATTAAATAATCCTAAGAATATTCCAATGGTAAAATTAAACAAAGCAAGGAACATGGAAGATTAAACCAAGTAAAGAAAATGAACTAGAATGACGAAGTCTTGATGAGGTAATAACTCTTCTTAGTGTCCTAATGCCAAAAAAATAAGAGAAAACTAAAATCCTAAGAACTATGAATGTGTAGAGAGAAAACCTAGAGGAGGAGCAAAACTAAATCTAAAACTAAAAACTATGTAGAATGAATGTTGTCTTTGGTTTCTGCATGTTCTCTGGCTCTAGTCTGCTGTTCCGGGCCGAAAATTGGGTCAAAATAGGGCCCGAAATCGCCCCCAGCGAATCTGTAAATTATGCAGATCGCGCAGGTCACGCGATCGCGTCGCTCATGCGGACGCATCATTCGCGTTTCTGCTTTGCCACGCGGACGCGTCGTCCACGCCTCCACGTCGCTAGTACTTTTCCATTTCGCGCGGTTGCGTCATCCATGCGGCCGCGTCATTGCGATTTAATCTTCTCCGTGCGGTCGCGTCGCCCATGCGGCCGCGTCGCTTCTCGCTGGTCATCTCCTCAATTTCTTATGTTCCTTCCATTTTTGCTAACTTCCTTTCCAATCTCCAACTCATTCTTGCCCTATAAAGCCTGAAACGCTTAAAACACAGATCACGGCATCGAATGGAATAAAGGAGAAGTAAAATGTACAATTAAAAATCTCTAGGAAGCAGTTTTCACTCATGTAATAATTTCAGGAAGGAAATATAATTGCATGCTATTTTAATGAATAAGTGGGTCAGGATCATGATAAAACCACACAATTAAACACAATATAAACCATAAAATAGTGGTTTATCAACCTCCCTATACTTAAACATTAGCATGTCCTCATGCTTAATTGAAGGAGATAAAGTAAACAAGTATGAACATGCAGAAACTCATGCAATGCAATGCAATCCTATATATATATATATATATGAATGCAACTATATGATTCTTGTCCACTTGATCAAAAGTAAATAAGTTTTTCAAAACAATTATAATTCAAATTCCACTAATTCAATTCTTATAAAGTAAGAGCAGATAAAAATGCAAGAGGATAGCTTATGAAAGCAGGGAACATAGAAATTCAAGCATGGAACCCTCAGTGATGGTGTATGTACACTCTAGTCTCTCTAGTGTATAGGGTAATCACTCTATCCTTCTCTAATCATGCTCTCTAACTTTTGTTTTTCTCCTAATCAATCAACAACAGTTAACATACCAATGCAAAAATCATGAGGTCTTTTCAAGGTTGTAATGGGGCTAAGGTAAAGGTAGGGATACATATATGGTCAAGTGAGCTTATAAATTGACTCTTTAATTAACCGAAGCTTCAACCCAACCTATATATTTCACATGACTTTAGAATTCATGCCTAGCTACCCAGAGTTCTCCTTTTACATTTCATACTCATGTATCAACTTTTTATTTTAATTTTTATCATATGTGCATTGATCCTTGAATTCTTAATTCAGCATTGGGGTAATTTTGTCCCCTTATTTATTTATTGCTTTTTTTTTTTTAACATAAAAATAAACATAGCTTATCAATGCACATAGATTTTTAATTCTTATAGTTTCACATAAGTAGGTATCCAAATTCCCATTGTATTATCATGACATATTCCCTTAATAACTTTTGTTCCCACAATTTCCCATACTTAACTAGCACACACAATTCTATCTTAAGCTAACCAAAGATTCAATTTGGGATATACAATTATTTTTCCGCTTAAGGCTAGTAATGTGGTGAAATATACAAAAGGGATTTAAAGGCTCAAAGTGGTTAACAAAGGTAATTAAAAGGGTAGGCTTAATTTGGATAAGTAAGCTAAACAAATAATGGCCTCAATCATATGCAAGCATACAAATATAATAAATATTGGACATATAAGATAAAACAAAATATAGATTACACTCATAGAGAAGTAAACACACAAGAATAAAATAATTATGGTTAAATAATGTAACCATTCATAAAGGCTCAAATCTCACGGATTGTGTGTTCTTTAGCTCAAACATCATGTTCCAAATATAACTTCAAGCAAATTTATCATAAAAATTTTGAAAATTAGTGAAATTTTGTTCCAAAGATAGAGTCTTAGAAGAAACTTATTGTCTTTTCAATCAAGTAGAACATGCATGCAACTAACCTATTACTATGCAATTTATCCTATTCTATAAAAGAAAGAAAATCTAACTAAATATCCTAATTTATTGGTGCTAGGGAAGAGAAATTACCTCCGGAAGTCAGGTACTGACCGACCTCCCCACACTTAAGGCTTTGCACCGTCCTCGGTGCCATCTGTCAAGAACAGGGGTGGGCTGGTAGCAGTATCTCCACAGTCGGGACCATCATGGCTCCCTGTGCTGGTAAAGGAAGTGGAGTCCGAGGTGTCTGAGTCCTTGAATTTTCCCTTGAGTAGCTCCTTGAGGTGTTTGAATCGGCGCTCGTTACGGCGCTCTCTTAACTTCGCTTTCTGGTCTTGTCGATCCAACCTTTGGATTATCTGCTGGAGCAGTTCATCTGTTGTAGGTGCTTGTGGTGGTGAAGAAGGGATATCTTCAACCGGAGCAGTGGAAAGGCTTGTAGTGGCTGCTGAAAGTCTGAGGTATTTCCCATTAGGGACATACTGATCATCCCGTGGGAGCATGGCTTTGGTGTCTCCAGCTCTGTAGGAAACTCCGGCTGCTGAGACAAGATCTGAGACCAAGGCGGGAAAAGGTAAATTGCCCGCAATTTGTACGTGTCCTATGGCATTCCGGATATGTCTTGGTAGATTCAGAGGCTGGTCTGTAAGGATGCACCATAGTAGAACGGCCATGTCCGCAGTGAAGGAGGACTTGTGAGTGCTCGGAAAGACGTAATAGGACATGATTTGTGCCCATACGTGAGCCTCCAAGGTAAGTGCTGAAGCCAATATACCCTTAGGGCGGGTACGATGGTATCCGTAGATCCAATGGCTGCCAGGTATTGCGATAACTCTGAGAACAGCTTCCCAGTCAAATTGGTACATCTGGCGCTTGAGTGCGGCTTCTTGAAAGGCATCCATTCCTTCTGGAATAGGGGGAAGACTCAAAGCTTGTTGGATAGCCTCTTCTGTAATAGGGACTTGCTTCTGACGTACATAGACAGACTGCAAAGTAGGCAGGTAGAAGTTAGAGTAGAACTCGACTACCCAAGAAAGATTGACCTGCTTCTGTTGTCTCTGTAGGAAACCCCATTGTCTTCGTGCTATTTGCGGCTCAACAAAAGTAGCAATATTGGGCGGGAGGATAAGAAGGTGTTCGTTGTTGTAACTCCTTTCAGCTAGAATAGGGAACATCTGCTCACAATAGCGATTGGAAAATCGCGCAGTGTCCTTCGCTAGAAAGGCTTTCTCCTTTTCATCAACCTTTATGATCCTCTTAACTCTTTTTGTTGAGGGCTTGACTGTAGTTGAAGAAGGCTCTGCCACTAGTGCTCTTTTAGTTCCTCTTCTTGCTGGAGGTTTGGGAGTAGCTTTCTCTTTTCCTCTCTTGGTGGCCATCCTGAAAAAGGGAAGAGAAGGTAAATTAAATTCAAAGAGATATATAGCAATGAAGAGAACGAAAAAGGGATGGTTGTAAATGCACATTAAAAGGTAAATGATGTCAACACATGCTCATGAGTACATTTGAAAGATCATTAATGGAGAATAGTTAGTGCATATGATGACAAGTGAATGCAAGGTGTTTATTGGCATGCCGGCAAAGGACATGAGTAGCATAGACCAAGCATTACTTTGTAACAAACTATCACGTTTGTATTGACAATTAAATTCAATTAATATAATAGTAAAGGGGATTTGTGAAAAGCAAGCATTGAATAGTAGAATAACATAGAGAAGTGCATAATGTCATATGGGCTTTTTCACAAACACATAGCATGCAAGATAAATAAATTATAGAAAGTATTAAAGTGAACATGCAAGCAACCCTTTAAAGAAAACAATATATAATTGTCAAACAATTTTCAACAATCCACAAGCATATAATGAAAAATAATAACTCAAATAAAATTCTAACACCATGTAAAAAGGAAAGAAGTAGGAAGAAAATATGAATAATGAAAAGAAAAAGAAAAGAAAAGAAAATAACATATAAAATAAGAAGAATGATAGAAAAGAAAAGGGTGAAGAAGAAAATAAAACCTTGTTAATGGAGGTGAGGGAGAGAGAGTGAAAGGTGAGATAGAAAGAAGAAGAGAGAAGGAAGAAATAGGGAGGGAAAAGAGAAAAATAGGATTTGGAGAGAAAAAGATATAATATTTGACAAAATTAGAGAAACTGTGCGCCGCAAGTGACGCGATCGCATGGGGCATGCGGTCGTGCGACTTGCGCTTAAGGTGGTTGACGCGGTCGCGTCGGCCACGCGGTCGCGTGACCCAATTTGTGCCAGTGGCGCGAGGGTTGCCTCGCACTTGCACAACTCTCTGTTCAAATTCATTAAATGCCAAATTCTAGGTGACGCGATCGCGTGGGGCATGCGATCGCGTGAGTGGGCTTCAGAAGGGAACGACGCGGCCGCGTGGAGCACGCGGTCGCGTGAAGGGGTTTGCGCGTCCAGCGCCAGTCCAGCACCACTCTAGCACAACTTTCAGCTGTGCACCCTTTTTACGTCGAAAATCAGGGCACGCGGTCGCGTGAGATGATTTGTGCCATTGGCACGCCTCCAGCCGCGCTCCAGCGTGACTCTCTGTTCGTTTTTATTTTTCTCCCCTCTCCATGCGATGCGGACGCGTCGCTGATGCTGTCGCGTCGCGTGGCAAATTTTGTTTTTTTTAATAAATATGCAGATGCAGATGCACGAAAGTACTGATAAAGAGAAGAGTTATTGAATATGAGAAACTAAAAATAAAGAAAAGAATGATCATACCATGGTGGGTTGTCTCCCACCTAGCACTTTGCTTTAACGTCTGTAAGTTAGACGCTCCACTAGCTCAATCTTCTGCTATGTGGGGGTCTTCCAAGAGGAAGATCTCAAGCTCTTTATTCTTCTATATCTTCTCGCCATGGTATACCTTCAAACGGTGTCCATTAACTTTGATAAGTTCAGAGTGTGAAGGATGGCTTAGGTGATAAACGCCGTACGGTTCGGCCTTCTCTACTTTGTATGGACCTTCCCATCTTGATCTCAATTTGCCTAGCATGAGCCTCAGTCGAGATTTGTAAAGGAGGACTAAATCCCCAGGCTGGAACTCCTTTTTCTTGATGTTCTGATCATGTACAACCTTCATCTTTTCCTTGTATAGTTTTGAGTTCTCATAAGCTTCTAGGCGAAGGCTCTCCAGTTCTTGCAATTGCAACTTCCTTTCAACTCCGGCTTTCCCAATTTCCATGTTGCACTCCTTGACTGCCCAAAAGGCTTTGTGCTCCACTTCAACTGGAAGATGACAAGCTTTTCCATAAACTAAGCGGAAAGGACTCGTCCCAATGGGTGTTTTATATGCTGTTCTATATGCCCAGAGTGCATCTTGTAGCTTGGTGCTCCAGTCTTTTCTATGGGGTTTGACTATCTTCTGCAAGATACGCTTTATTTCTCTATTTGACACCTCGGCTTGCCCATTGGTCTGAGGGTGGTATGCTGTTGCAACCTTATAAATTATCCCATGCTTCTTCATTAGTACTGTTAGTCTCCTGTTACAAAAATGGGTGCCTTGATCGCTCACGATTGCTCGTGGTGATCCAAAGTGACAAATAATGTGGTTTCTCACAAAGGAAATAACAGTGTTAGCATCATCAGTGCGGGTAGGAATTGCTTCCACCCACTTGGAAACGTAATCCACAGCTAACAATATATAAAAATATCCATTAGAATTTGGAAATGGACTCATGAAGTCAATGCCCCAAACATCAAAGATTTCACAGAAAAGCATAATTTGTTGAGGCATCTCATCCCTCTTGGATATATTACCAAATTTTTGGCATGGGGGGCAAGATTTACAAAACTCAGCAGCGTCTCTAAAAAGAGTAGGCCACCAGAATCCACAGTCCAAGATTTTTCTAGCAGTTCTCTGAGGGCCGAAATGTCCTCCACTCTCAGATGAGTGACAGGCCTCTAAAATGGACTGGAATTCTGATTGAGACACATAACGTCTAATTACCTGATCAGTGCCACATCTCCATAAATATGGGTCATCCCATATATAATATTTAGACTCGCTTTTCAGCTTGTCTCTTTGGTGCTTAGAAAAGTTTGGAGGAAATGTGCGGCTAACTAGATAATTAGCTACAGGTGCATACCAAGGGGATACTTCAGATACTGCTTGCAAGTTATCAAATGGAAAATTATCATCTATAGGAGTAGAATCATCCTTAATGTGCTCAAGGCGACTCAAGTGGTCTGCCACTAAATTCTGGTTACCATTCCTATCCTTTATTTCTAAATCAAATTCTTGTAATAGCAGTATCCAACGTATAAGTCTTGGTTTGGACTCCTTTTTGGCTAATAGATACTTTAAAGCTGCATGGTCCGAATACACTACTACTCTAGTACCAAGTAAATAAGCTCAGAATTTATCCAGAGCAAAAACAATAGCAAGAAGCTCTTTCTCAGTAGTAGTATAATTGGACTGGGTAGTGTCTAAGGTCTTAGACACATAAGCAATAACAAAAGGGTCCTTACCTTCGCGATGAGCTAGCGCTGCTCCTACTGCATTGTTGGAAGCATCGCACATGATTTCAAACGGCTGGCTCCAGTCTGGTCCTCTTACAATTGGAGCTTGAGTCAGTGCGGTCTTCAGCTTATCAAACGCTTGCTTACATTCTTCACCGAACTCGAACTCAATATCCTTCTGTATTAATCTGGATAAAGGAAGTGCTACCTTACTGAAGTCCTTTATGAATCTCCTGTAAAAACCTGCATGGCCAAGGAACGAACGGATTTCCCTCACAGAAGAGGGGTAAGGTAAACTAGAAATAACATTCACCTTTGCTGGATCTACAGAAATGTCAGTATTAGATACCACATGTCCTAGTACAATCCCTTGTTTTACCATAAAATGACATTTTTCAAAATTCAATACAAGGTTTGTATGTACACATCTATCTAATACTCTAGATAATCCATCTAAGCAAAGGCTAAAAGAATCACCATAAAAGCTAAAATCATCCATAAAAACCTCCATACAGTCCTCAATAAGATCAGAGAAAAGACTCATCATGCACCTTTGGAAATTAGCTGGTGCATTGCACAAGCCAAAGGGAATTTGTTTGTAAGCATAAGTCCCAAAAGGACATGTAAAAGTGGTCTTTTCTTGATCCTCAGGAGCTATATGAATCTGGAAATAACCTGTGTAACCATCTAAAAAGCAATAATGTGATTTACTTGACAGGCGATCCAGCATTTGATCAATAAATGGAAGTGGGTAGTGATCCTTACAGGTTGCTTGGTTGAGACGCTTGTAATCAATGCAGACTCTCCAAGTATTCTGAACTCTAGTTGCTATGAGCTCTCCATGCTCATTCTTCACTGTAGTGACTCCAGACTTCTTGGGCACCACTTGTACTGGACTAACCCATTCACTGTCTGAAATGGGATAGATGATACCTGCTTCCAATAGTCTAGTCACTTTCTTTTTGACAACTTCCAAGATAGTGGGATTCAATCTCCTTTGGGGTTGACGGACAGGTCTTGCTCCCTCTTCTAAAAATATTCTGTGCTCGCATACTTGAGGGTTGATGCCTACTATATCTGCCAAACTCCACCCAATTGCCTTCTTGTGCTTCCTTAGTACATCAAGTAACTGCTGTTCTTGTTGAGAAGTAAGTTCCCTTGCAATGATAACCGGAAACTTCTGCTCATCTTCAAGATAAGCATATTTGAGATATGGAGGGAGGGGTTTCAACTCTAACTTCTGATCATGGGCAGGCTCTGGATTATCTGGAGCTTGGGAAAATGGCAAAGTGCCCTCATTGTCAGTTAAGAGGGTCCCCACACTTGGACCTTGTCCAGTGTGCCTCTCTTCTAATTCTTCCTTGTGAACTGCAGCTACAGTTTCATCTATGACATCACACTGAAAGATAGAATGATCTTCTGGAGGGTTGTTTATGACTCCATTCAGATTAAAGATTACTGTGCGGCCATCTATTTCAAAAGAGTATGTTCCTAAAAAAGCATCCAATTTGAATTTTGATGTCTTCAGGAATGGTCTTCCAAGAAGGATTGATGATGGCTTATCCGAGTCATTATAGGACATTTCCAAGATATAAAAATCAGTGGGAAATGTAAGCCCTTTAATGTTCACTAAAACATCTTCAGCAACTCTAGCCACTGTAATAATGCTTTTATCTGCTAACACAAAACGAGCTGCCGACCTTTTTAAGGGAGGGAGCCTCAAAATATCATATATGGACAAAGGCATTATACTGACACATGCTCCTAAATCACACATGCAATCATAAATTACTACTCCACCAATAGTACAACTAACTATACAAGGACCTAGGTCACTACACTTTTCAGGTAATCCTCCCATTAAAGCAGATATGGAACTACCTAAAGGAATAGTTTCTAATTCATTAATTTTGTCTTTATGTATACATAAATATTTTAGAAACTTTGCATATTTAGGTACTTGTTGAATAACATCAAAAAGAGGAACGGTTACCTCAACCTTTTTGAATATTTCTACCATTTTGGGATTGGGTTCCAGCTGCTTCCTGGGTTTCCTTGCAAGTTGTGGAAATGGAATAGGAGTAGTGTTTTCTACAGTGTCTGCGCCTCTCCGTGCTTCCTCCTGTGGTTGGACTTCTTCTTTTTCAGCTATGTCCTGTATGTCTTCTTCCTCTTCAACATCTTTTATTTCTGCTACCTCTTCAGCTGAGGCGTGTTCTGGTGAGCTTGGCTCCTCCTAATTCCTCTTCTGCAGTATGGTTCCGGACCTCAGGGTGATGGCATTAATGCCTCCCTTTGGATTGGGTAATGGTTGAGAGGGGATTCCAGTGGAGCTTGAAGGTTGGTTACTGGAATTTTGCATTGATCCAATCTGTGAAACAAGAGCTTGCAAAGTAGAGGTCAGACCATTCAGACTAGCATTAATGTTATTCATAATGTTATTTTCCATGGTCTGTTGCCTTCGCTCAAAAGATTGTAGTAACTCTTCATTAGGAGATAAAGAAGAATGAGTAAATTGAGAGGTCTGCTATTGGGTATTCTGTGGTCCTTGGGATTGCCTCAGGTGAGGTGTTCTATAAGGTTAGTTCTACTGCCTGTTGTTATTATTATTCCACCTCTGATTTCCCTGCTTATCTCTACCTCTTCTGTTATTGTTGTCCCTCCAATTCTGGTTAGAATTGTCCTGCCATCCATGGTTGTAGTTGCCACCTTGATTGTACCCTTGGTTGGGGCGGTCGTAGAAATTATGAGTGGCTGCCACGGTGTTATCTTCCTGCTGGAGCTGCGGACACTCATCAGTATAATGGCTATAATCTGCACAGATTCTGCAGACTCTCTGTGGGACTAACTGTTGGCCTTGCTGCGGTGAAGGAGGTTGAACTTGCTGAACTTATTGTTGATTCAATTGTATTTGCTTTAGTAAGTTGGTCATTTCACAGATACTCTGAGTTAGAGCAGCAGTCTCTCTGCTAGAGGATACTTCTGCAATAGCTTTTGAACGGCTTTGCTTCTGTCTGTGGTTTCTAGTAGATTCAGCTAATTCGCTGATCAATTGCCATGCCTCATCAGTGGTCTTGTACTTTTTCATAGACCCATTGCTAGCACTTTCCAATATGGTCTTATCTTTGGGCCTCATACCCTGTGTGATGTAGCTGAGCAACACTATCTTGTCAATCATGTGGTGGGGGCATGCTTCCAGAAGATTATTGAAGCGCTCCCAATATTCAAAGAGAGTCTCGTTGTCATCTTGAACAATTGTGGAAATGTCTTTCCTCAGTTTATCAGTAACTTCAGATGGAAAGAATTTCTCCAAAAACTCTTTTCTGAGCGTATCCCAGTTGGATACATTTGCTAGGGGTTGAGTGTAGTACCACTCTCTTGCCTTTCCCTCAAGAGAAAACGGGAAAGCTTTCAACAGAATTAAAGTTTCATCTGTACCATCTCGCCTGACAGTAGAACAGGCTGCCTGGAAATCTTTCAGGTGCTTGATCGGCTCTTGAGCAGGTAAGCCATGAAACTTGGGCATCAAATTGAGCAGTGGGGTCTTTATTTCAAAATCTGTAGCCACCGCTGGGTGATGCGCTTGAAACGGTTGCATTGTAAAATCAGGGGCTCCTTCCTCCTAGATGGTAACTCTCCTAGCTGCCATGCCGTCTGCACGTGAATCAACTGAATCAGTAGAACGGGAGCTGGTTTCTTCCTCAAGTTCACTTTCAGATCCGCCCTCAGAGCGGACTAACCGACGCCGAGCTCACCTTATTCGTGAAATAGTCCTTTCAATTTCAGGATCGAATATTAGCAAGCGTGGATCAGGAAGTGAACGCGTCATTTGACGAAAGAAACAGGCAGCTCATAGTAGCAAAATAAAATAAAATGCAAATAAATAAATTCTAATTAATAATCTTAGCACTCTATTGTAACTCCCCGGCAACGGCGCCAAAAATTGATGGTGTGCAGAAATTGGCAAATTAAAAATTGTTAAAACATTTACGTTGTAAGTATAATTCTTAACTTGCCAGAAATCTGCTCCTCAATTTAGAAAGGTGTCACAGAAAATTGAATTTAAAATACTGGGAGTATGAATCCCAGGTCGTCTCCCAACGAGTCGCAGAAAAGTGTGCTATTTTATTAATCAGAGGTTTTCAAAAAAGGTTTGAATTGGGCAAACAAAAAATTAAATTGGTAAATTTGAATAATGTAAATAAAAGCCTTGACTGGGAATTGATTAGTTGGAATCCCTATTATTGTTGGAATGAATTTCAGGATTAATTGACAATTAAAGGTTATCCTGTTTAGTTATCCTTCGCTAGGTGAAGGAAAGTCAAACAAGTTGGAATACTATGTCCGTTCACAAGTTGTAATCCACTTAATAAAAAGGGATTGGTGTTAGTGATTACGAGGCAATCCAACCGAAAACCCAATTGCAGTTTTTCTTTCAAGCCTTCCAACTCAAGGGTTCCTTTCAATCAATCCCCCATCAAGTTAAGGAACTACTCGCTCATTGTGAATGTAAAATTCATAGCATATAAAAAGGAATTAAAGAAAGACATTGTAAATAAAGTTAAAATAGTCAATTAAAAATAAAAGTAATCCTTGTATTAAATAATCCTAAGAATATTCAAATGGTAAAATTAAAAAAGCAAGGAACATGGAAGATTAAACTAAGTAAAGAAAACGAACTAGAATGACGAAGTCTTGATGAGGTAATAACTCTTCTCAGTGTCCCAATGCCAAAAAAGTAAGAGAAAACTAAAATCCTAAGAACTATGAATGTGTAGAGAGAAAACCTAGAGGAGGAGCAAAACTAAATCTAAAATTAAAAACTATGTAGAATGAATGTTGTCTTTGGTTTCTGCATGTTCTCTGGCTCTAGTCTACTATTTCGGGTCGAAAACTGGGTCAAAATAGGGCCCAAAATCGCCCCCAGCGAATCTGTAAATTATGCAGATCGCGCAGGTCACGCGATCGCGTCGCTCATGCAGACGCGTCATTCGCGTTTCTGCTTTGCCACGCGGACGCGTCGTCCACGCCTCTGCGTCGCTCGTACTTTTCCATTTCGTGCGGTTGCGTCATCCATGCGGCTGCGTCACTGCGATTTGATCTTCTCTGCACGGTCGCGTCGCCCATGCGGCCGCGTCGCTTCTCGCTGGTCATCTCCTCAATTTCTTGTGTTCCTTCCATTTTTTCTAGCTTCCTTTCCAATCTCCAACTCATTCTTGCCCTATAAAGCCTGAAATGCTTAACACACAGATCACGGTATCGAATGGAATAAAGGAGAAGTAAAATGTACAATTAAAAGTCTCTAGGAAGCAGTTTTCACTCATGTAATAATTTCAGGAAGGAAATATAATTGCATGCTATTTTAATGAATAAGTGGGTCAGGATCATGATAAAACCACACAATTAAACACAATATAAACCAAAAAATAGTGGTTTATCAAACGTGAATCCTAGTGAGGAAGACCTCCTAGGACGTTCACTGGCCAATAAGGAGTTTCCCTTTGAGGAACCAAAGGAATCTGAGGCTCATCTAGAGACCATAGAGATTCCATTGAACCTCCTTTTACCATTCATGAGCTCTGATGACTATTCATCTTCTGAAGAAGATGAAGACATTGTTCAAGGGCAAGCTGCCCAGTATTTGGGAGCAATCATGAAGCTGAATGCCAAGCTATTTGATAATGAGACTTAGGAGGACGAGCCTCCATTTCTCATTGATGAACTAAATATCTGGGTTCAGCGCACTTTACCTCAAAAGAAACCGGATCCTGGTAAATTCTTAATTCCCTGTAATATATGCACTATGACCTTTGAGAAGGCTCTGTGTGACCTGGGGTCAGGCATAAACTTAATGCCACTCTCTGTAATGGAGAAACTGGGAATCTATGAGGTACAAGCTGCAAGAATCTCACTAGAGATGGCAGACAATCAATGAAACAGGCTTATGAATTAGTAGAGGACTTGTTAGTAAAAGTTGAAGGCCTTTACATCCCTGCTGACTTCATAATCCTAGACACTGGGAAGGATGAGGATGAATCCATCATCCTTGGAAGACCTTTCCTAGCCACAACAAAAGCTGTGATTCATGTGGACAGAGGAGAGTTGGTCCTTCAACTGAATGTGGACTACCTTGTATTTAAAACTCAAGGTTCTCCTTCTGTAACCATAGAGAGGAAGCATGAAAAGCTTCTCTCACTGCAGAGTCAACCAATGATGCAAGAAAACGCACGCCTCTATACTAGAAGGGTCAACTTTGATCAAAGGTTGGACCAAGTCCTCATGGACATATGTGTGGAAGGAGCTCAATGGAAAGTTGACTCAAGAGGCAAGCCGGTTCAATTGAGAAGACCGAACCTTAATCCTGTAGCTAGAGGATGGTTGGAGTTCATTCAACGCTCAATTATTCCTACTAGCAACCGGTCTGAAGTTACTGTAGACCGGGCCATCATGATCCATAGTATCATGATTGGGGAGGAAGAGGAAGCTCATGAGATTATACCTCAAGAACTATACAAGGTGGCTGACAAGTCCTCCACTTTGGCAAGGTTAGCCTTTCCTCACCTTATTTGCCACCTCTACAATTCGGCTGGAATTGACATAGAGGGAGATGTCCTCATTGATGAGGACAAGCCCATCACTAAGAAAAAGATGGAGTAAACAAGAGATCATGGACCTCAACGAGAGCATGAGGAAATTTCTCACCATGAAATCCCTGAGATCCCTCAAGGGATGCACTTCCCTCCACAAAACTATTGGGAGAAAATCAACACCTCCCTAGGAGAATTAAGTTCCAACATGGTACAAATAAGGATGGAACACCAAGAGCACTCCATCATTCTCCATGAGATTAGAGAAAATCAAAGATCTATGAGGGAGGAGCAACAAAGACAAGGAATAGACATAGAGGAGCTCAAGAGCACCATTGGTTCTTTAAGAAGAGGATGACGCTACCCTCACTAAGGTGGACTCGTTCCTTAATCTCATTGTTCTTATTTTTCTGTTTTTCGGTTTTTGAGCCTTATGTTTTATTTATGTTTGTGTCTTTACTATATGATCATTAGTGTTTAAGTGTCTATGTCTTAAAGCTATGAATGTCCTATGAATCCATCACCTTTCTTAAATGAAAAATGCTTTAATTACAAAAAAACAAGAAATACATGAATTTCGAATTCATCTTTGAAATTAGTTTAATTATTTTGATGTGGTGACAATACTTTTTGTTTTCTGAATGAATGCTTGAACAGTGCATATATCTTTTGAATTTGTTGTTTATGAATGTTAAAATTGTTGGCTCTTGAAGAATGATGAAAAAGGAGAAATGTTATTTGATAATCTAAAAAATCATAAAATTGATTCTTGAAGCAAGAAAAAGCAGTGAATACAAAAGCTTGCAAAAAAAAAAAAAGAAGAAAAGAAAATTGGCGAAAAAAAAAGAAGAACAAGAAAAAGCAAGCAGAAAAAGCCAAGAGCTCTTTAAACCAAAAGGCAAGAGCAAAAAGCCAATAACCCTTTAAACCAAAAGGCAAAGGTAATAAAAAGGATCCAAGGCTTTGAGCATCAATGGATAGAAGGGCCCAAAGGAATAAAATCCTGGCCTAAACGGCTAAACCAAGCTGTCCCTAACCATGTACTTGTGGCGTGAAGGTGTCAAGTGAAAAGCTTGAGACTGAGCGGTTAAAGTCGAGGTCCAAAGCAAAAACAGTGTGTGCTTAAGAACCCTGGACACCTCTAATTGGGGACTCTAGCAAAGCTGAGTCACAATCTAAAAAGGTTCACCCAGTTATATGTCTGTGGCATTTCTGTATCTGGTGGTAATACTGGAAAACAAAGTGCTTAGGGCCACGGCCAAGACTCATAAAGTAGCTGTGTTCAAGAATCAACATACTGAACTAGGAGAATCAATAACACTATCTAAATTCTAAGTTCCTATAGATGCCAATCATTCTGAACTTCAATGGATTAAGTGAGATACCAAAACTATTCAGAGGCAAAAAGCTACTAGTCCCGCTCATCTAATTGGAGCTAAGTTTCATTGATACTTTGGGATTTATAGTATATTCTCTTCTTTTTATCTTATTTGATTTTCAGTTGCTTGGGGACAAGCAACAATTTAAGTTTGGTGTTGTGATGAGCGGATAATTTATACGCTTTTTGGCATTGTTTTTACATAGTTTTTAGTATGATTTAGTTAGTTTTTAGTATATTTTTATTAGTTTTTAATTAAAAATCACATTTCTAGACTTTATTAGGAGTTTGTGTGTTTTTTTGTGATTTCAGGTATTTTCTGGCTGAAATTGAGGGACTTGAGCAAAAATCTGATTCAGAGGCTGAAGAAGGACTGCAGATGCTGTTGGATTCTGACCTCCCTGCACTCAAAGTGAATTTTCTGGAGCTACGAAAGTCCAAATGGTGCGCTCTCAACTGTGTTAGAAAGTAGACATCCAGGGCTTTCTAGAAATATATAATACTCCATACTTTGCCCAAGTTTAGATGACGCAAACTGGCGTTCAACGCCAGCTCTCTGCCCTATTCTGGCATTAAACGCCAGAAACAAGTTGCAAAACAGAGTTAAACGCCAGAAACAAGTTGCAAAGCAGAGTTAAACGCCAGAAACAAGTTACAAACTGGCGTTCAACTCCAAGGAAGACCTCTACACGTGAAAGCTTCAATGCTCAGCCCAAGCACACACCAAGTGGGCTCGGAAGTGGATTTCTGCATCATTTACTCATTTCTATAAATCCTAGTTACTAGTTTAGAATAAAAACTACTTTTAATGATTTATTTAACATCTTTGGAACACATTATGCAACTTTTATGTTCTGAGACCTCCATGGGAGGCTGGCCATTCGGCCATGTCTACCCTATTCTCACTTATGTATTTTCAACGGTAGAGTTTTTACACAACATAGATTAAGGTGTGGAGGTCTGCTGTTCCTCATGAATTAATGCAATGTACTATTATTTTTCTATTCAATTCAAGCCTATTTCTTCTCTAAGATATTCATTCGCACACATGAACATGATGAATGTGATGATTATGTGACGCTCATCACCATTCTCACTTATGAACGCGTGCCTAACAAACACTTCCGTTCTACATGAAAGCAAGCTTGTCTAAACACTTATTGGCGGCCATTCTTGAGATCCGGAAAGTCTAAACCTTGTCTGTGGTATTCCGAGTAGGATTTGGGAAGGGATGGCTGTGACGAGCTTCAAACTCGCGAGTGCTAGACGTAGTGACACACGCAAAAGGATTACTGAATCCTATTCCAACATGATCGAGAACCGACAGATGATTAGCTGTGCGGTGACAGCGTATTTGGACCATTTTCACTGAGAGGACAGGATGTAGCCATTGACAACGGTGATGCCCAACATACAGCTTGCCATGGAAAGGAGTATGAAGGATTCGATGAAGACAGTAGGAAAGCAGAGGTTCAGAAGGAACAAAAGCATCTCCATATGCTTATCTGAAATTCTCACCAATGAATTACATAAGTATTTCTATCCCAATTTATATTTTAATTATATTTTAATTATTAAAACTCTATAACCATTTGAATCCGCCTGACTGTGTGATGCCAGGGCATTTTGGCCAGTTTCACTGACCTTTTCTTTAGTGGTTTATAGTATTTTCATGCACTTTCTTAGGAAATAAGCAAGTTTTGGATAAATAATCACTTACATCTTGATTCAAGCAAACATTGTGAATTTTATATGATTTTATGAGAATTATGCATGAATTGAATGATAAAATGAATGATGCATGATCTCATGGGTTAGAACCTAGCTTTGATGCACTTTATTTGCTTGATTTCAGGACAAAGGAAGCAAGGAAGAGCCACGTTAGTAGTCACGTTAGTCTAACTAACGTGACCACTAAAGTGGAATGGGAGCTAGCTTGCAACGTTAATGAGAAAAGTGATCGCCAATAACGCCTTCGTGAGCCATCATAGCCCATGTTAGTTGCCACGTTAACTACGTTAACGTGGAAGCTAACGTGGAAGAGAAGTAAAGCTCCAACGTTAGTGGTAAAAGTGAATGCCACTAACGTTGGAAAAAGGGGCACACCTAGCCACGTTAAGAGTCAGGTTAAGTACATTAACGTGAGCTCTAATGTGGAAGGAACAGAGAAGTGCCAACATTAGTGACACTCACCTTTGTCACTAACGTTGGACTAAGCCACTATTAGCCACGTTAGTTGCCACGTTAATTGCACTAACGTGAAAGCTAACGTGGAGGAAAGGAATGATGAGCCAACGTTAGTGACACTCACCTTTGTCACTAACATTGGAGATGGCTATCACTACCACGTTAGAAGTCATGTTAACCTAAGTAACGTGAACTCTAACGTGGGAAGAAGGGGTGTTGGGAGCATTAGTGACAAAGGTAAGTGTCACTAACGCTCTCGAGGCTAAGGCATGCCCACGTTAAGAGCCACGTTAGTTATACTAACGTGGACTCTAACGTGAGAAAAGGGGGGCTAAGAGCAACGTTATTGAAAAAGGTAAACCCCAATAACGTTCGCGAAGGATCAAGAGGCAACGTTAGTGGTCACGTTAGTGCCACTAACGTTGAAGTTAAGGTGAACCATCTTGGGCTAGAAACGTTAGTGAAAAAGGTGATTGTCACTAACGTTCTCGAACCAACATTTTCACTTAAAAGTTAACACCACTAACGTCCTAGCTAAAATCCATGCCTACTTCACACTTTCTCTACAAGTAAAGCTGAGCCCACTGAGGACTCCAAACTACTTGAACTCAAGATCCAAAGGCCCATATCCAAGACATGAAGAGCCAACTAGAAGAGTAGAAGAGTAGTATATATAGGAGTAGTTTTGAACTAGAGGAGAGCTTTTGGATTGGGGAGAACCACTCTCTGTATAATTTTACTTTCTCTGCAACTTCTAGTTTTACTTTCAGAATGCGTTCTCCATCTTTATTTTCCATTCCCAGAGCTATAAACAACTAAACCCCTTTCATTGGGTTAGGGAGCTCTGTTGTAATTTTATGGATCAATAATAGTTTTCATTATTCTTTTTCTTTCTTTTCTCTTGATTTTACTAGAAAGCTTTCAATCTTCATCCAATTGGGTAGTTATCTTGGAAAAGAAGCTATTAATACTTGGATCTCTTCGGAACCTTGGAAGAGGAATGAAGAGATCATGCTAGAAATGCTTTCTCATGTTGGACCGAATTGGGGTTTGGACGGATATAGTGACATATAATCCTACCAACACTTTGATTGGGAAATACATGTCGTATAATCAGTGACCATACTTCATCTCTTCTGATGAGCAATTGGACCAAGGAATTGGCTATTGATCAAGATTTGAGAGATTGAATTACCAAGGAATTGGAATTCAATCACTTAAGATTGCCAAGGAGATCAATGAATGCATTAATTGAGGAAGAGATGAAAATGAACTTGATCCGGAGAATGCAACATCTCCTAAACCCAATGACTTCCCCATTTCTGATCTCACACATTCTCTTTAATTTCTGCAATTTACTTTTATGCTCATCTTCCTAAATCCCTATTTAACATTCTGCAATTTACTTTTCGCCATTTACATTCAGCTCTTTATTTCGAGTATTTACATTTTCTGCTATTTACTTTCCCGCCATTTAATTTCCTACAACTCTCACATCAAATTCTGCTTAGCTCAACTAGAACATTCCTCTAATTCAAGTTGATTGACCAATCAATCCCTGTGGGATTCGACCTCACTCTATTGTGAGTTTTTACTTGACAACAATTCGGTATACTTGCCGAGGGAAATTGTTGAGAGACAAGTTTCCGTGCATGAAGTTTATAGCGCCGTTGCCAGCGATTGATTTTGTATCAACAATGATTAAATTGGAGGATAACTAGATTGAGCATTTTTTATTTTATTTGATTTAATTTCATTTGAGTAATTCACTTTCAGTTTAGCTGTTTTCTTCCTTTTCCCCTACCCTTTTCTTAGTTGTTTTCAATTCAGTTCACTAACCCACTAATTGTTTGATATATTGCATCACTCATACTAACAGCATTTCTAACAAGAATACTCTCTGCATCTACCCCCTTCTTGCTTTTGCCTTATTGGTTGTATGACAGGTAGAAGAAGCGGGGCTTCAACTTCCTTTGATTCTGAACCTGAGAGGACCTTCCTTAGATTAAGGAGGGAAGCAAGAGGAAAGAAAGTAGTTGGTACGGAGGAAGAAGAGGAGTATTTTGAACCAGACATGGATGAGAATATGGAGAACCATCATGAAGAAGAAGCTCACAACCATGGCAGAGAACGCCCAGTGCATCATGCTGGGCAAGAGAGAAGAGTTCTGGGATCTTACATCAATCCAAACCCAAGAAACTGTGGAAGTAGCATCCAAAAGCCAACCATACATGCCAATAACTTTGAACTTAAGCCACAGCTCATCACCCTTGTTCGGAACAACTGTTCGTTCGGAGGAGGTGTCCAAGAAGACCCCAATCAACATCTAACCACCTTCCTGAGGATCTGTGATACTGTGAAGTCTAATGGTGTTCATCCTGACACCTATAGACTACTCCTATTCCCCTTCTCACTCAAGGACAAGGCATCTAAATGGCTGGAATCCTTCCCGAAGGAGAGCTTAACAACCTGGGAAGATGTGGTGAACAAATTCTTGGCGAGATTCTATCCTCCTCAAAGAATCAACAGGTTGAGAGCTGAGGTTCAAACTTTCAGGCAACAAGATGGTGAGACTCTCTACGAAGCATGGGAGAGGTTTAAGGATCTGACAAGAAGGTGCCCACCAGATATGTTCAATGAATGGGTACAACTACACATTTTTTATGAAGGCATTTCTTATGAATCAAAGAAGGCAGTAGACCACTCATCCGGGGGATCTCTAAACAAGAAGAAAACCATTGAAGAAGTCATAGATGTCATTGAGACTGTAGCCGAGAATGACTACTTCTATGCCTTTGAAAGAGGCAACACTAGAGGAGTGATGGAGCTAAACAACGTGGATGCACTGCTGGCCCAGAACAAGCTGATTACCAAGAAGTTGGCTGACCTTACCAAGAAGATGGAGAGGAACCAAGTAGCAGCAATCACCACCTCATCAGCAACTCAAGAAGGAGTAAATGTAGAGGCAGAGGGTGATCAGGAACAAGCCAACTACATTGGGATCTCACCCAGACAGGCACATGATCCATACTCCAAGACTTACAATCCTGGTTGGAGGAACCACCCAAACTTTGGGTGGGAAAACCAACAAGATCAAGGCCAAGATCAGAGATGTCACAACCCCAACAACAACGCAGCTCACCAACATTCCACACAGAGATCATATCAGCACCCACCTAACAACACACCTCAACATCCATATCAAAACCAAAATGGTCATTCTTATCCATCCAACCCCAACCCACCATCATCCGAAGACAGACTCTCAAGGATTCAGACTCTACTTGAAGTCATATGTAAGGAAGTCCAGGATAGTAAAGTGTTCCGAGAGGAAGTGCAGTCCAATATGCGGAATCAAGATGCTGCCATCAAGAAACTTGAGACACAAATTGGCTACCTATTCAAGCAAATTCCCAACCATAACCTGTGCAACAACACCGATCCAAACCCAAGAGAGGAATGTCAGGCCATCACCCTCAGAAGTGGGAAGGAATTGAAGGAAATTCCCAAGAATTCACAAGAGAAGAACTCAAATGAAAGGAAAAAGGAGCGAGATGAAGTCCAAATTCCCATTCCCAGTTCACAGCAAAAAGGAGAAATGCTGAAGCCAGATGTCCCAAAGGCTCCAAACCCTCAGTAATTAAAGATGAAGGGGGACAACAACCAGTTCTTAAGATTTTTGGAAATCTTCAAGAAACTACAAATCAACATACATTTTTCTGAAGCAATAGAGCAAATGCCGCTCTATGCCAAGTTGTTAAAGGAATTAATGACTAAGAAGAGAAGCTGAAAGAGCAATGAGACTGTGATACTAACTGAAGAATGTAGTGCCATCATTCAGCACAAACTATCCCAGAAATTAAAGGATCCTGGGAGTTTCCAGATCCCTTGTATTATAGGAGAAATCACAGTGGAGAAGGCTCTGTGTGACTTAGGAGCCAGCATAAATCTGATGTCAGTAGCTATGATGAGAAAAATGAGGATTGAGGAGGCTAAGCCAACAAAAATGGCCCTACAACTGGCAGACCGATCGTTCAAGTTTCCTCATGGCATAGTAGAAGATTTACTGGTAAAGGTAGGAGATTCCATCTTTCCAGTAGACTTTGTAGTGCTGGACATGCAAGAGGAAGCCAAGGCCTCCATCATCCTGGGAAGACCGTTCTTGGCCACTGCTGGAGCTGTCATTAACGTTCAAAAAGGTGAACTCACCCTGAGATTACACAATGAAAAGATGACATTCAATGTGTTCAAGGCCATGAGTTACCCACCAGAATCATTGGGAGAATGTATGAGGTTGGATTCACTGGAAGATTCAGTACAGGAGATTTTTGAAGAAGAAGAACTTGAAGGGTTAATAGAGGAGGAATCAACATCTAGCGAAGAGGCTACAACAGCAGAGATTCATATACAGGGTGCACCAAAGGAAGAGAATCAAAAAATAGAAGCACCCAAACTTGAACTCAAAGCACTGCCACCCACTCTCAAATATGCATACTTAGGAGAAAGTGAAAGTTACCCAGTGATCATAAACTCATCCCTCAGCCGAGATTAAGAGGATGAATTACTCCAAGTATTGCGAAAGCATAAGGACGCCATTGGATGGACCCTCGCTGACCTGAAAGGAATAAGTTCGGCCATATGCATGCATAAGATACTATTGGAAGATGATGCCAAACCATCCATTCAACCCCAAAGGAGGCTGAATCCAGTCATGAAGGAAGTGGTACAGAAATAAGTTATGAAGTTATGGCAGGGAGGGGTAATCTACCCGATCTCCGACAGCCCATGGGTCACCCCCGTGCAAGTTGTCCCAAAAAAGGGAGGAATCACTGTAGTCCCCAATGAGAAGAACGAACTAATCCCTACAAGGACCGTCACAGCATGGCGGATGTGCATAGACTATAGAAAACTCAACGAAGCTACAAGAAAATATCATTTCCCCCTTCCATTCATGGATCAAATGCTGGAAAGACTTGCAGGACACGCATATTACTGTTTTCTCGATGGTTATTCAGGATATAACCAAATAGTGGTTGATCCGAGAGACCAAGAGAAAACCTCATTCACTTGCCCATATGGAGTGTTTGTCTACAGGCGCATGCCATTTGGGCTATGTAATGCACCTGTAACTTTCCAACGCTGCATGCTCTCCATTTTCTCAGATATGATAGAAAAATTCATTGAAGTCTTTATGGATGACTTTTTGGTATTCGGAGATTCCTTCCCTAATTGCCTAAATCACCTGGCCCTGGTATTAAAAAGATGTCAAGAAACCAACTTGGTCTTGAACTGGGAGAAATGTCACTTTATGGTGACAGGGGGAATAGTTCTTGGCCATAAGGTTTCTAACTGATGACATGCCAACATGTCATGTTTTTCTATGCTTTTTCATTTGTTTTCAATAGATTTTATGCACTTTCTTGAGCCATAAGCAAGCCAATTGGGTAGATTTTCATGTTTCCTTTGATTTAATCAACCATGTATATATTCATGCTATTTCATGAGATTTTATGCTATAATTGTCACATATTATGAAAGAATGAATATCTCATGATTTTGAGCATAGCTTTGATGTGTTTGGTTGATTAATGATAGGTGAAGAAAGCTTGGAGAAAGGTTGAAGCAAGAAGGAATGGCTAGGAGTAAAGAGAGGACAATGGAATAAGTGAAAATGAACCAGGAAGCAAAAAGTTGGACCAAAAGTTAGCCTCAAACTTTTGCACAAACTTTTGGGTGAAAAGTTAGCCCCAACGTTAGCCCCTAACTTTTGGGCTAACGTTGGCACATGAAAGTTACTCCTTGGGCACCAAAAGTTTGCGCCAACGTTAGCCTCTAACTTTTGGGCTAACATTGGCACATGAAAAACACAAAGGGAGAGCAAAAGTTTGCGCCAACGTTAGCCCCTAACTTTTTGGCTAACGTTGGCGCCATGAGTGTGCAAGGGGTATACTTCCAACAAGAATAACTTGAGCTACAGAGCTCCAAATGAGGTGATTCAAAAAGCAATGGAAAGTAGGAATCGAGAGCTTTCCAAGCATATATGGCACTGCATGGTGGACACTAAAATTGAGGGAGAAAACTGCCCCGCAATGAGCATAAACGAACATGGTGGCAACCTGCAGTGAGGCCAGCTGACCTCTGCATCTTCGACAGAGTATAACTCGAGCTGTAGAGCTCCAAATGATGTGCTCCCAACGGCATTGGAAAGTAGACATCCAAGGCTTTCCAAAAATGTATAATAGTATGGGATGGACAATATGTTTGAGCCTCCAGAACTGGCGTTTTCGACCACGTTTGAGGCAAACGTCGCCTCAAACGCTGCACACCAAAGCCAGCAACCTTGTCCTCTTCAAATGAGCATAACTTGAGTTGTAGATGTCCAATCGAGGTGATTCCAATTGGATTAGAAAGCTGACATTCAGAGCTTTCCAACCATATATAATAATCTATAGTTGGCATGAAATTGGCAACGTTGAAAAGAGGATAAAGTAGCACCCCATACATGCACAAAAGGGGGCCAACGTTGGAGCAAAAGTTTGACCCCTAACTTTTGCCCCAACGTTGGTATCAGCAAGGAAGGGTGCTGATGTAAAAAGTTGGAGCAAAAGTTAGACCCTAACTTTTACTCCAACTTTTACTCAAGCTTTCATGATTCCAACCCGGTTCAATTCGGTTCTCTCTCCAACTCCAAGAGCAATCAACCAAGGCCTCTATCAACCCAATTCCATCAAGAGCAAGGGCCCATTATCATCACTCAAAGGCACAAGAGATAGTTAGAATAGAAATTTCATTTTAATTGTAATTTGTTTTGAATTTTATTTTCATTTTGTAAAAATGCCTATATAAGGCATCATTCTCATTTTAGAAAGGAAGCCCGAATAGAGAGAATAGGGGCGAGCTCCACTAGGGAGCATTAGGAATACAGAGCTCTCTCTTTAGTTTTTCTCTTTGTTTTAAATCTTGGGTGGAGAATTGAAGGAATTCTGTTTCATTATCACTTTGAGATTTCTCTTGTTCTTCTTCTGCAAACTTTCAGTGAATTGCAATTTGAATTAAAACTCTCTTTACTGCTTTCATGTCTATTTCTTCTGCAAATTGTTTACTGTTGGATCAAGGAAGGAATTGAGATCTAGACTTGGTCTCTAGTCTCATCCAAACCCTGAGATCTTCAACTTTCCTTTAGTTATTGTAATTGATCTGCATTTCATTTTCTGTTCAGTTCCTCAATTCAATTTACATTAAGCCTGCTGCAAATCTCATTTACTTTCCTGCACATGTGTTCCTCTGCATTTTACATTTGAGCCACTGTGATCTGAATTTACTTTTCATGCAATTTTAATTTCCTTGCAATTGTTCTAAGCTTTGATTTACTGCCTTCATTTAATTTCCCTGCACCTAGTCCTCTTTACTTTCATGCAATTTATATTTCTTGCAATTCAAGTTTCAGCTATTTTACTTTCTTGCTCTTTAAGTTACTTGCAATTTTACTTTCTGCACTTTATAATTCCTGCAAGTTTACATTCTGTTGGCTTCAATTGTCACTCAAATCATTCAATGTTAGCTTGACTAAACTAATCACCCACTAAAGTTGCTTGATCCATCAATCCCTGTGGGATCGACCTCACTCCCGTGAGTTTTATTACTTGATGCGACCCGGTGCACTTGCCGGTTAGTTTTGGGTGTTTTGGAGAAATTCGTTTCTCCGCTAAAATATCCCATCAAGTTTTTGGCGCCGTTGCCGGGGATTGATTTAGATCAACAATGATTAAGTGGGTGAGAAGTCTAGATCAAGCATTTTCTTTATTTTTGTTCTCTGTTCTAAGCTGAAACTAAGGTGTTTGTGTTTTTGCCTCACTAAGAAATTCTCATCTCTGATATGAGTAATTTCAATTTTCATTGATGTTTGCAAAATACAAATGGAGTTCAACTCATCATTTGGTCAAACAAAATTTATGGGATTTCACCCACCATCACCAATCTCTAATGGTGGCAGGGAATATCACCAAGAAAATACCAATTCTGGGCTCTCCAATTCATGGAGCCATGCTTCAGAACCACAAGATGAGAAAGAAAATCATATGGGATATTTCCCTCCACCACAAAATGATGCAAGTCATGACTCTAATGGTGGCTGGGAAGGGAATTCTAGCGCTCCATATGATATTCATCCGAAGATATCATCACTTGACCACGCTTCAACAGAAAGCCTCTGTCAAAACTCACCACCCACACAAACTTCCATGAACCAAAGCCTCTCAAAGATTGAGTCCATGATCAAAAGATTTGCGGAGGAGGAAGAGAAACACCATAAAGAACTAGAAAACTCCCTCAAAAACATGGAAGTGATGGCAGGCCAATTGTTGAATGCAAGGAAGGAGAAAATGGAAAAACAAGAATGCAAGGTCCCTGTGTCAAGTGAAATTGCAAAAAAAGAAGAGGTGGTGAAAGTAGTGGAACCTGAAACTGCTCTTGAGGTGATAAAGGAACATGAACATTCACAACCCTCACAAACTTCTCTTGAATCTGTGATCGAAAAATATGAAGAGGAGATGAAGAAATGTTGGGAAGATCAACAAACCTCCTCCATGATAGAGCTATTAAAACAAATGTTGAGTGTAAAAGAGGAAGTGGAGGAGCAAGAAAGTGAGGAAGTCATTCCAGAAAATTTACACTCAAGTGAGGAAGAGTTCATGGAACCACCGATTCAAAAGGCTCTGGATGAATACAAAACTCCAATAATCACACAGCAACCAAGACATGGATTCAAAGAAGTGAAGGCAACTAACAAGAGCACCAATCCTGTCCCTAATCCAGCAAGCAAGATCAATCAAGCCATTTGCAAAAGGAAGCTTGCTGAGGAAAAGCTAAGGCAAGGGACAGTAGCTGAAACTTCTCCTCCTTTGAAGTCATTTCTCTTAACAAATTGGAAGAAGAGGAAGAAAGTAAAGAACAGGTAGACAGTAGGTACATTTCTTTTCCTTGCTTTGTTTAAATTTCAATAAATTGGCATATGGTTACATTCTAAGTTTGGTGTTGCCCTGCAATAAACTGTTTTCCATCTTCATGGATGATTACATCAATTTTACATGAAAGTGACACACCAAGATTCTAAGTTTGGTGTGCCACCTATTTTTCTATGCAAATCAATCCAGCAACATCACTTGTCTGCATAATCATATTGCCTTTTACAGTGTTATTTTTCTTCTTAGTTGGATAATTTTTGTTTTCTCTTTGTTTCACTTATCTACTTGTTTTTAATGCTTTCCTTCATTAACTGTTTTTGTTAATACATCACAAAGACATCCTTATTCATAACAGACTCTTCATTTAGTGATTGTATTTAACATATAACAGTTTCTTTCGTCTAGTTTTAATTCAAATAAATTGACATATGGTTGCATTCTAAGTTTGGTGTTGCTATGCAACAAAATTTGGTTCCAATTCTTACAAGATACTTGCATTAATTCCAAGTGAAAGTGTCACACTAAGTTTGGTGCGCCACTTATTCTTTATGCAAAGTATTATGCTCACCTTCTTAAGTTTGCAATCACAATGTCTCTGTCTCTTATGCCTTGATTATTATCTTTAATTTTGCTTGCTTAGAACACATGTACTACTAACTTTTCATTGTGTAAGACATTCATGATCCATCTTAGCCCCTAGCCATTGTTCTAATTGTTGCTTGAGGATGAGCAAGCAGTTTGAGTTTGGCAAGGGAAGGAGGAAGAATAGAGGAAAAAGGACAACAATAATGAAGATGAACTACAAGGTTGTAAAGTTCCTTTTCTCCTCATTTGTTTCCAGCGCTTAAAATGCATGATTGTCTTCATCTTTTCTATTTACATGTGTGTATGAATAAAGCATAGCTTGAATATTGATTTATAACATGTTGCCATGCCATTGTGATTCCCAACTTGAGTTTTGTGAATTTAAAAGCAGTAAAGCATCATGATCATAAACAAACAAGGAACTAAAGAAAAGTTTAGCATGTGCATACAAGTATTGGAAAGCTAGTATGATTAATTGTTGCTCAATTGCATTGGATTTTATTTAATTGAAGTTTTCATCTAGAACATTTTGTGAAATCTTTTAAAATCATGAAAACCTTGAAGAAGCAAATGCAAAATAAAGCAAGAAAAGAAAAAGGGAAAGAATGAGAAAGCTGAAGGCTCTGAGTACCAATGGCAATTCATTTGTTAAGTACTTGTGGTGTTTATGTATCAAGCCAAATGCTTGAAAACAAAACACTTAGAAGTCAAGGTTAAGCTCAAAGTGCAAAAGCACTCCCTCAAAGCTCAAGGCTCTGAGCATCAATGATTAGAGAGTCAAGAAAAGAAAAGAAAAATGAGCTTAATGAAGTCCTCTAATCAAATGCTTGTGGTGCTTATGTATCAAGTGGTAATACTTGAAAACAAAGCATTTAGAAGTCGTAGCTTTGTTATCAACTCATGGGGCAAAGCACCCAAAAGGAGAAGCTAATAAGAAAAGTAAAAAGCTTGTTTCAAGGAAGAAATATAAGGAAAAGATTTCATAAATTGAGCTAGATGGAAGCATCAATCATTTACATTTCTTTTGTGATTGTAGCATGCTTAGAAAACTAGCTTACCATAAACATTGAGTTGCTATTCTTCTTGCCTTGGATTGTCAATCTTTATTGCATGATTCTTTTCTTGCTTAGGGACAAGCAAGGTTTAAGTTTGGTGTTGTGATGACATGCCAACATGTCATGTTTTTCTATGCTTTTTCATTTGTTTTCAATAGAATTTATGCACTTTCTTGAGCCATAAGCAAGCCAATTGGGTAGATTTTCATGTTTCCTTTGATTTAATCAACCATGTATATATTCATGCTATTTCATGAGATTTTATGCTATAATTGTCACATATTATGAAAGAATGAATATCTCATGATTTTGAGCATAGCTGTGATGTGTTTGGTTGATTAATGATAGGTGAAGAAAGCTTGGAGAAAGGTTGAAGCAAGAAGGAATGGCTAGGAGTAAAGAGAGGACAATGGAATAAGTGAAAATGGACCAGGAAGCAAAAAGTTGGACCAAAAGTTAGCCTCAAACTTTTGCACAAACTTTTGGGTGAAAAGTTAGCCCCAACGTTAGCCCCTAACTTTTGGGCTAACGTTGGCACATGAAAGTTACTCCCTGGGCACCAAAAGTTTGCGCCAACGTTAGCCTCTAACTTTTGGGCTAACGTTGGCACATGAAAAACACAAAGGGAGAGCAAAAGTTTGCGCCAACGTTAGCCCCTAACTTTTTGGCTAACGTTGGCGCCATGAGTGTGCAAGGGGTATACTTCCAACAACAATAACTTGAGCTACAGAGCTCCAAATGAGGTGATTCAAAAAGCAATGGAAAGTAGGAATCGAGAGCTTTCCAAGAATATATGGCACTGCATGGTGGATACTAAAATTGAGGGAGAAAACTGCCCCGCAATGAGCATAAACGAACATGGTGGCAACCTGCAGTGAGGCCAACTGACCTCTGCACCTTTGACGGAGTATAACTCGAGCTGTAGAGCTCCAAATGATGTGCTCCCAACGGCATTGGAAAGTAGACATCCAGGGCTTTCCAACAATGTATAATAGTATGGGGTGGACAATATGTTTGAGCCTCCAGAACTGGCGTTTTCGACCACGTTTGAGGCAAACGTCGCCTCAAACGCTGCACACCAAAGCCAGCAACCTTGTCCTCTTCAAATGAGCATAACTTGAGTTGTAGATGTCCAATTGAGGTGATTCCAATTGGGTTAGAAATATGACATTCAGATCTTTCCAACCATATATAATAGTCTATAGTTGGCATGAAATTGACAACGTTGACAAGAGGACAAAGTAGCACCCCATACATGCACACAAGGGGGCCAATGTTGGAGCAAAAGTTTGACCCCTAACTTTTGCCCCAACGTTGGTATCAGCAAGGAAGGGTGCTGATGTGAAAAGTTGGAGCAAAAGTTAGACCCTAACTTTTACTCCAACTTTTACTCAAGCTTTCATGATTCCAACCCGGTTCAATTCGGTTCTCTCTCCAACTCCAAGAGCAATCAACCAAGGCCTCTATCAACCCAATTCCATCAAGAGCAAGGGCCCATTATCATCACTCAAAGGCACAAGAGATAGTTAGAATAGAAATTTCGTTTTAATTGTAATTTGTTTTGAATTTCATTTTCATTTTGTAAAAATGCCTATATAAGGCATCATTCTCATTTTAGAAAGGAAGCCCGAATAGAGAGAATAGGGGCGAGCTCCACTAGGGAGCATTAGGAATACAGAGCTCTCTCTTTAGTTTTTCTCTTTGTTTTAAATCTTGGGTGGAGAATTGAAGGAATTCTGTTTCATTCTCACTTTGAGATTTCTCTTGTTCTTCTTCTGCAAACTTTCAGTGAATTGCAATTTGAATTAAAACTCTCTTTACTGCTTTCATCTCCATTTCTTCTGGAAATTTTTTACTGTTGGATCAAGGAAGAAATTGAGATCTAGACTTGGTCTCTAGTCTCATCCAAACCCTGAGATCTTCAACTTTCCTTTAGTTATTGCAATTGATCTGCATTTCATTTTCTGTTCAGTTCCTCAATTCAATTTACATTAAGCCTGCTGCAAATCTCATTTACTTTCCTGCACATGTGTTCCTCTGCATTTTACATTTGAGCCACTGTGATCTGAATTTACTTTTCGTGCAATTTTAATTTCCTTGCAATTGTTCTAAGCTTTGATTTACTGCTTTCATTTAATTTTCCTACACCCAGTCCTCTTTACTTTCATGCAATTTATATTTCTTGCAATTCAAGTTTCAGCTATTTTACTTTCTTGCTCTTTAAGTTACTTGCAATTTTACTTTCTGCACTTTATAATTCCTGCAAGTTTACATTCTGTTGGCTTCAATTGTCACTCAAATCATTCAATGTTAGCTTGACTAAACTAATCACCCACTAAAGTTGCTTGATCCATCAATCCCTGTGGGATCGACCTCACTCCCGTGAGTTTTATTACTTGATGCGACCCGGTGCACTTGCCGGTTAGTTTTGGGTGTTTTGGAGAAATTCGTTTCTCCGTGAAAATATCCCATCACTAACCAAGGCATTGAGGTAGACAGAGCTAAGGTGGAACTCATTGAAAAATTACTCTCACCGAGTGATGTCAAGGTAATTAGGAGCTTTTTAGGGCATGCCGGCTTTTACAGAAGGTTTATTAAAGATTTTTCAAAGATATCCAAGCCTTTAAGCAATCTCCTTGTATCTGATACACCATTTGTCTTTGATGAAAAATGCATGCTAGCATTCGAAAACTTGAAAAAGAGGCTGTCCTCTGCCCCTATCATTTCCCCACCTGATCGGAACTTACCGTTTGAACTGATGTGTGATGCATCTGATTTTGCAGTAGGGCAGTGTTAGGGCAGAGGAAAGATAACTTAGTCCATGTGATATACTATGCCAGCAAAGTCCTCAATGACACTCAAAGAAATTACACCACCACTGAAAAGGAGTTGCTGGCAATAGTTTTTGCATTTGACAAGTTTAGATCATACCTCATTGGTGCCAAAGTGATTGTTTTCACAGACCACACAGCACTTAAATACTTGTTTGCCAAGCAGGAATCAAAACCAAGACTGATAAGGTGGATCTTATTGTTGCAGGAATTCAATATTGAGATTAGAGACAAAAAAGGAGTGGAGAACAAGGTAGCCGATCACCTATCCAAGATCCCTCATGACAAAGGTGGAACACATGATACAAGTGTGAATGAATGTTTCCCAGATGAGCAGTTAATGATGGTTCACAAAGCACCCTGGTTCGCAAACATTGCCAATTTCAAGGCAACTGGGGCTTTACCTCCGGAGATCAACAAACATCAAAAGAGAAAGCTCATCAATGACGCAAAATATTTTGTCTGGGATGAGCCATATCTCTTCAAGAAGTGTTCACATGGAATCCTGAGAAGATGTGTTTCAGAAGAAAAGAGAAGAGAGGTCCTATGGAACTGCCATGGCTCATGCTATGGAGGCCACTTTGAAGGGGAAAGAACTGCAGCCAAGGTGTTATAGAGTGAATTCTTTTGGCCCACCCTTTTCAAGGATGCCAAGGAAGTAGCAAAGAACTGCAATGAATGCCAAAGAGCTGGAAACCTACCCAAAAGAAATGGGATGCCACAGAATTTCATTCTAGAGCTGGAACTGTTTGACGTATGGGGAATTGATTTCATGGGACCATTTCCAACTTCATATTCAAACAAGTATATCTTGGTAGCATTGGATTACGTTTCCATGTGGCTAGAGGCTATTGCAACCCCAACAAATGATAACAAAGTGGTCATGAACTTCCTCAGAAAGAATATCTTTAACCGGTTCGGAGTCCCACGAGCACTCATCAGTGATGGAAGGAGCCATTTCTGTAACAGACCACTAGAAGCTCTTCTCCTACGATATGAGGTGAAACACAAGGTTGCCACACCTTACCACCCCCAAACAAGTGGGCAAACTGAGATATCTAAGAGAGAGCTAAAAAGGATTCTGGAGAAGACTGTAAGAGCATCAAGAAAAGACTGGGTGAAGAAGCTAGATGATGCTCTTTGGGCATACAGAACGGCATTCAAAACACCTCTTGGGATGTCCCCATATCAACTGGTATATGGAAAAGCCTGTCATTTACCACTGGAGCTGGAACATAAAGCCCTCTGGGCTTTCAAGCTACTAAATTTTGATAGCATTGCTGCTGGTGAAAAAAGAGTCTTGCAGCTGCAAGAAATGGAGGAGTTCAGATCTCAAGCCTATGAAAATGCCAAAATCTATAAAGAAAAGGCAAAGAGAAGACATGACCTCAATCTGACACCCAGGAGCTTCGAAAAAGGACAGCAAGTTCTCCTCTACAACTCCAAATTGAGACTTTTTCCTGGGAAACTCAAATTAAGGTGGTCAGGACCCTTTCTTGTCACAAAAGTCTCACCATATGGACACATAGAAATCATGGAGGAAAGTTCAAAGAGGACTTTCACTGTGAACGGACAAAGGCTCAAACACTACATAGGAAACATGGGGGAAAACCCCATAATGAAGTATCATCTCAATTAATGGAGGAATCGTCGAGCTATCGACGCTAAAAGAGCGCTTCATTGGGAGGCAACCCAACCTAAGGTAGTTTCCTTTTCATTGTCATTTCAATAAAAATCACAAGTAGTTTCCCCTGTATTATGAGGAGGTAAGTTTGGTGTTACACACTAAAATAATACAAGAGTGAATGTGTAATTCTAAGTTTGGTGTCCACCAAAGATTTCAGTTAGAATTACACTACACTCCTTCAAGGGCAAAGTGCTAGCTCCAACTAATCAGGGGAACCACTTAACAATAGTTTAGTTTCTAGTTCATAGTTGTTTTGTTAATAACAACACATGAGGTTCTCTGCATGTATTCAATTTGTTGTACTAGGAAAGGTCACACACCAAACTAAGTTCAAAAATTCACAAGCATACATGCATGCTAACTATTTCTTAAGTGCTTTGGGAACAAGCAACTTCCAACAACTTTGCAGGAATCTTCTGGAGAAATGGTGCACCATCATCCAAGGAGGTGAAGAAGGATGCAAAAACTATGGATGATGACAAAGGGATAGCTAGAAGTCACCACCCGAAGGTTGTATTATTACTTGACTCCATATACTTGGAATGGAAAAAAAATTGGAAGTCCGAATGTACCCTTGACTAATAGTTACTCTTTAGTTTAAATCATTAGAATTTAATGTCTGTTTTCCTTGCGTTTGTCACATGTGTGCTGATCCAAGTTACCTGTTTTCATTTTTCACCTTGCTTACTTGTATGCTTGTCCCTTTAAGTCAAATAAAAAGAGATGTTATGAAAGACCAGAGTGATGTTCAAATCATGGAGTAAGTTCTTAAACTTGTGGTGTTGTAATTACTTAGCTAAGCTGGTTCACCAACAAGGTAGGAAGACAACTATCTGTCCTGAATCATATGCTTGAAACACACCCCATGAGACTAGCTACATAACAAGATCCTAATAAGAAAAGGGGAAAAAAATGAAAGTTGAGAAATAAAGAAAAAGAGTAAGAAATAAGGCTAAGCACTAAGGGTTGAATCTTAAGGCATGTGTTTGTGGTGCTCCTGTGCAAGGGATATACTTGGATGAATAAGCTCTCAGGGGTGCCTTATCACTTGGTAACTTGGGTTAACTAACCTGGGATTATCAGCTGAAAGTCCACTATCAAGAGTAACCCTTGCTACAGAGCACTTAGTAACCCAAAGAGGTCCTGGACACTAAGGTCTCAAGAATAAAAATAACAAACCATGTGCCTGTGGTGTGAATGTATGGGGGAAAGAGACTTGAGGGAGTAAGTCTTTAGGGGTGTCTTAACACCCAGCACCTTGGACCAACTGGTTCGGGAGTGCTGGCTGAAAGCTTATCTTAAAGAGTCGCCCCCTTACAAAGCACCTAGTCTAAAGAACACAATCAAACCCTGAAAAGAAAAAAAAAGGATCAATAAATAAAAGACTCATAGGGTGCAATCAAGTGAGTATTCTAGGTCATGGTAAAGGTCTGAAAGCAAATAAAGGAATGAACCTAAGTTGCTACGCATGAAACCCCATAAAACCAAGGACATGACTTCCACAATAATGATTCATTTCTCTTGTCATTTCATTCATCATTCTCTTGTTCCAGTACTTGCTTAGGGACAAGCAAGCTTTAAGTTTGGTATTGTGATGCCAGGGCATTTTGGCCAGTTTTACTGACCTTTTCTTTATTGTTTTAGGGTAGTTTCATGCACTTTCTTAAGAAATAAGCAAGTTTTGGGTAAATAATCACTTACATCTTGATTCAAGCAAACATTGTGAATTTTATATGATTTTATGAGAATTATGCATGAATTGAATGATAAAATGAATGATGCATGATCTCATGGGTTAGAACCTAGCTTTGATGCACTTTATTTGCTTGATTTCAGGACAAAGGAAGCAAGGAAGAGCCACGTTAGTAGTCACGTTAGTCTAACTAATGTGACCACTAACGTAGAATGGGAGCTAGCTTGCAATGTTAATAAGAAAAGTGATCGCCAATAATGCCTTCTTGAGCCATCATAGCCCACGTTAGTTGCCACGTTAACTACGTTAACGTGGAAGCTAACGTGGAAGAGAAGTAAAGCTCCAACGTTAGTGGTAAAAGTGAATGCCACTAACATTGGAAAAAGGGTCACACTAGCCACGTTAAGAGTCACGTTAAGTACATTAACGTGACCTCTAACGTGGAAGGAACAAAGAAGTGCCAACGTTAGTGACACTCACCTTTGTCACTAACGTTGGACTAAGCCACTATTAGCCACGTTAGTTGCCACGTTAATTGCATTAACGTGGAAGCTAACGTGGAGGAAAGGAATGATGAGCCAACTTTAGTGACACTCACCTTTGTCACTAACGTTGGAGATGGCTATCACTACCACGTTAGAAGTAACGTTAACCTAAGTAACGTGAACTCTAATGTGGGAAGAAGGGGTGTTTGGAGCGTTAGTGACAAAGGTAAGTGTCACTAACGCTCTCAAGGCTAAGGCATGCCCATGTTAAGAGCCACGTTAGTTATACTAACATGGACTCTAATATGAGAAAAGGGGGCTAAGAGCAACGTTATTGAAAAAGGTAAACCCCAATAATGTTCGCGAAGGATCAAGAGGCAACGTTAGTGGTCACGTTAGTGCCACTAACGTTGAAGTTAACGTGAACCATCTTGGGCTAGAAACGTTAGTGAAAAAGGTGATTGTCACTAACGTTCTCGAACCCACATTTTCACTTAAACGTTAACACCACTAACGTCCTAGCTAAAATCCATGCCTACTTCACACTTTCTCTGCAAGTAAAGCTGAGCCCACTGAAGACTCCAAACTAATTCAACTCAAGATCCAAAGGCCCATATCCAAGACTTGAAGAGCCAACTAGAAGAGCAAAAGAGTAGTATATATAGGAGTAGTTTTGAACTAGAGGAGAGCTTTTGGATTGGGGAGAACCACTCTCTGTATAATTTTACTTTCTCTGCAACTTCTAGTTTTACTTTCAGAATGTATTCTCCATCTTTGTTTTCCATTCCTAGAGCTATGAACAACTAAACCCCTTTCATTGGGTTAGGGAGCTCTGTTGTAATTTGATGGATCAATAATAGTTTTCATTATTCTTCTTCTTTCTTTTCTCTTGATTTTACTAGAAAGCTTTCAATCTTTATCCAATTGGGTAGTTGTCTTGGAAAAGAAGCTATTCATACTTGGATCTCTTCGGAACCTTGGAAGAGGAATGAAGAAATCATGCTAAAAATGCTTTCTCATGTTGGACCGAATTGGGGTTTGGAAACATATGTGGTATAATCAGTGACCATACTTCATCTCTTCTCATGAGCAATTGGACCAAGGAATTGGCTATTGATCAAGATTTGAGAGATTGAATTACCAAGGAATTAGAATTCAATCACTTAAGATTGCCAAAGAGATTAATGAATGCATTGATTGAGGAAGAGATGAAAATGAACTTGATCCGGAGAATGCAACATCTCTTAAACCCAATGACTTCCCTATTTCTGATCTCACCCATTCTCTTTAATTTCTGCAATTTACTTTTATGCTCATCTTCTCAAATCCCCATTTAACATTATGCAATTTACTTTTCGCCATTTACATTCAGCTCTTTATTTCCAGTATTTACATTTTCTGCTATTTACTTTCTCGCTATTTAATTTCCTGCAACTCTCACATCAAATTCTACTTAGCTCAACTAGAACATTCCTCTAATTAAAGTTGATTGACCAATCAATCCCTGTGGGATTCGACCTCACTCTATTGTGAGTTTTTACTTGATAACAATTCGGTATACTTGCCGAGGGAAATTGTTGAGAGACAAGTTTCTGTGCATCACTGAGATTTACAAGGTGACCATAGCTTGCTTCAAGCCGACAATCTCTGTGGGATCGACCCTTACTCACATAAGGTTTATTACTTGGACGACCCAGTGCACTTGCTGGTTAGTTGTGCGAAGTTGTGACAAAGAACTAAGATTATGAATGTGCGTATAAAGTTTTTGGCGCCGTTACCAAGGAATGAATGATCACGATTTCGTGCACCAATTAAAGATATAGGCTTTCTATCCTAGTCATTAATTATCATACAACAATTAACAAGAGCTAATCTTATTTAGTCATCTCCAACTTTGGAAGAAGGTACAATGTTATGTTCACATGAGAGAAAGTCAAATAAGACTAGTTAATCTCCATCCAAAAGTCCTAATCAACTTACTAATCTCAATCCAATATTAACTAACAACTCTAGATCACCAACATAAGTTGTGTATTAATGACTCAAGATTGCCTAATTTCTCTTTCCAAGCCAAGAATGCTCAAAAAGCTACTCTAACATCCAACCAAGCATTTTGTCAAACACTTGGAAGGCATAAAAAGAAAGCATGTTAAATTGCAAGAAATGTAAGTTCTACAACTACCAAATGCAAGAAATTAACAACTCAATTAAACAATAAAGGAGCATAAACATAAATTGAATTAAAGAAAATCCAAATCCAACAAGAGTGCATCAACATAAAAGGGGCATAAAAGGGAAATTAACAAGAAAACTAAGAGAGAAAAGGTCTAATAACAAGAAATTGAAAGGAAAACAAGAATTAAACCTAAATCAAAAGGAGATCTAACCTAATTCTACCCTAATTCTAGAGAGAAGAGGGAGCTTCTCTCTTTAGAAAACTACCGACAACATGATGCTAACCTAATCTAATTGCTCCCCCATGACCCATCTTGAATTCTTCATGAAATAGCCTCAGAAATGAGTTGGATTTGGGCTTGGGCAGCACAAAAATTTCCCCTAGCGAATTCACTTTAATGGGGTCACGTGCTGGCTGTGATGCGTACGCATGGGTCACGCGTACGCGTCGCCTTCGACGATGAACCTCTTCACCCGTGCGCGTCTGTCACACGTGCGCGTCGCTCTAAGCACTCCAAATCCTTGTTTTTCCATGAATTCTCCATCTTGCATGCTTTTCTCTTCACTCCTTCCATCCAATACTTGCCTTATGAATCCGAAATCACTCAACAAACATATAAAGGCATCAAATGGAATTAAGGTGAATTAAATTTAGCTATTTTAAGGTCTAAAAAGCATGTTTTTACACTTAAGCACAAATTTAGGAAGAATTACAAAACCATGCTATTTCATTGAATAAATGTGAGATAAGTTGATAAAATTCCCTAAATTAAGCACAAGATAAACCACAAAATTGGGGTTTATCAAACCTCCCCACACTTAAACTAAGTATGTCCTCATGCTAAACTCAAGAAAGAAACAAAGGGTATCAACATTTATTCAATGTAAACTATCTATATGCAATCTATCTACATACAATATATCTATATGCATGCAACTACTTGGTCAAAATAAATCAATTTCCAAGAATACATATATGAACATAAGGGCTAAAGGTATTAACAACCAAATCAAACCCATAATTAAATTGAGTTATTGAAAATAGTTTACAAACTTGTAAGATGAGAGATGATCATCGGTGAAAACATGTAATTGAGCAATCGAACCCTCACCGGATGTGTATCCACTCTTGTCGTTCAAGTGTATAGGGTTGATTCACTCAGTTCTCCTCTAATCATGCTTTCCAAGATTTATTTTCATCTAACAATCAATAATTATTCAATGCATCCATACATTTATCATGAGGTCTTTTCATAGGTTGTAATGGGGCTAGGGTCAAGGTAAGGTTATATATGGCTAAGTGAGCTTGAAATTTGAATCTTTGATTAACTTAAACTTCCCACCTAACCTATATAACAACCTATAAAATTCTAAATAAACCTAACTACCCATAATTCTTACTTTTTCACACACTCATGCATTCTCTTTTTTTTATCACAACTTATATGCATTGAGTATTATTACTTTACTTTAGGGCATTTTTGTCCCCTTCTTATTGCTTTTCTTTTTCTTTCTTTTTTTTTCCTTTTCTATTTTTTTCTTTTTATTTTTCTTTTTATTTTTCTCATTTTTTTTCCAAACTAAAAATATATACAAGGATGTCAATGCATATGGTTTAAATATTTGATGTATGAGTATGTACCCAATTCCCAAAATTTCCAAAAGAAATATAAAAGTACACTTTTATCTCTATCCAATGTTCCCAAATCTTCCCAAATTTTCCATAATTAAATGATAAACACTCTCACTAGCCTAAGCTAATCAAAGATCCAAACAAGAGATATTTATTGTTTTTCGCTTTAGGGCTTGGGATGTGCTAAAATTAAGAACAAATGGGTTTAGCATAGGCTCAAAGTTGGCTAACAATGGAAGATAAAAGGTAAGGCTATTTGGGTAAGTGAGCTAATTGAAACGATGGCCTCGATTATATAAGTGCATTCATACAAAAAATAATGGACATAAAGAATCAAACAAATCAAACATTACAATCATAGAAAGAGAATAATACACACAAGAATGAAAATAAGTGGTTATATGATGTAACCACACAATTAGGCTCAAAACTCACATGCTTATGTGTTCTTAGCTCAATAACCATGTTCCACAATATATATAATTCAAGAAAGTTCTAATTTTTTTTTTCAAATTAATTGGGGTGCCCTATAGATAAAATCCTTGGAAAATTTTATTATTTTGACTAAGCTTATTATGTATATGAAAACTAAGAGAATGCAATAAAAAATCCTAAAAGACCTAAAAATGAAATGTGAAAGTGTTGGGGTTAGAAATTTGTCACCCAAAAACGCTGATTGGTTGGACGACCTCTCCACACTTAAAAGTTTGCACGTCCTCGGTGCATGTAAAGATGAGCAAGGGGGTACGGCGACTTTACGGGTTGCTACCTTCAGCTGGTGGATCAACCGGCTACTGCGTGTTCTTTTTCCCGCTTTTGTTTTTGCTTATGATGACTAGTAGCACGAATCCCCATACTTTTGTATTGTTGTACCAGCAAGTGAACTAGGTCGACCAAGTAATACCTGAGCGAGTCAGGGTCGATCCCATGAGGATTGTGGTTTGAAGCAAGTTATGGTTATCTTGCAGGTCTTAGTCAGGCAGATCAGAAGGAGATGTTGATAGATAAATATTTGTGAGATTATTATAATAGAGTGCTAATACATTAAGGATAGAGTTGAGAGTTGGAGTTGCTTTGCCTTTCTGAATTAACTCTGGTACTATTGTCTTCTTTGCTTGTGAATAATCTTCTTCTATAGCAGGCTGTATGTGATCAATGCCATGGGCCGTGGTCATTGATCTCCTCTGCTACAAATTGAACGCCATTGGCCGTGGTCATCCAATCTGACGAAGGCTGAAGTGCTTAGTAGTCCATTCTCTTCGCGATCCTACTTAAACCGCCATAGACAAGGTCGAATCATCCGAATCAGAGGATGCTGCTTCTTAGGATTCTAGCGTATACCACGGAGAACCTATTCTCCCCGAAAATTGGCTGAATTGGTGTCTTGAGAAGTCCCTAACGAAGTCATGGATTAACTGTCTGAGAGATGTATAAACATCGCTGTTGGCTCATGCTTTCCAGTCACGTATTCACATGAACCCAAGTAGACGCAGGTGTTTGTCAGGCACGTTCGTCTTAATATGATGAACAGAGCTAACTTGTTAGATCATCCTATTCACCACAATGGAGATCTGATATACATCTTAGAGATAAATCAAACATGGATCGAAGAAGAAACAGTAATACTTTTATTAATTCATAGTACTCAACAAGGCTCCTCCCGTCAACCTAGGAGGTTTAGAAACTCATACTGATGTAAAATACAAAGTAAAATGTGTATAATGGTCAAAGGAATCAAAGAAGGTCTAAATTACATAAATAAAATCCCTTAAATACTAAACAAATGACTAGTAAAGGTAAAACAGTCTTTTTAGTACTAAAATTCACTTTTGGGGCCCACTTAGTGAGTGTTTGAGCTGAGCTTTGATGAGATCCATGTGTTATGAGGACTCTTGGGCATGGAACGCCAGCTAGGAGGTCCTCTTTGGGAGTTTGGACACTGGTCTCTGCACTTTGGGTGCTGGATGCCTGGAAGGGGGTAGGAAACTGCCGTTGGGCACCAGTTTTGGGCCTTCTAATCCGAAGTATAGTATGAACTATTATATATTATTGGAAAGCTCTAGAAGTCAGCTTTCCATAGCTGTTAAGACCACTTTAGTTGGAGTTTTATAGCTCTAGAAAATTGCTTCCGAATCCAGGCAGGTCAGATCCAGACAGCATCTGCAGTGCTTTCTCTGTCTCTGAATCAGACTTCTGCTCTAGCTCCTCAATTTCCGCCAGAAAATACCTGAAATTGTACAAAAATACAAAAACTCAGCAGAATTAAAAAATGTGAATTAACACTAAAACCTATAAAAACTAAATAAAAACTAAACAAAAACTACAAAAAATATATGAAAATGATGCCAAAAAGCTTATAAAATATCCGCTCATCACAACACCAAACTTAAACCGTTGCTTGTCCCTAAGCAACAAAAAACACAATAGGATAAAAGAATATCAAGATACAATAAATCTCTATTTTTTCAAATGAAGCTTAGTTACAATTAGATGAGCGGGACTTAGTAGCTTTTTGCTTCTGAATAGTTTTGGCATCTCATTATCCATTGAAGCTTAGAATGGTTAGCATCTTTAGGAACTTAGAATCCAGATGATATCATTGACTCTCCTAGTTAAGCTTATTTTGATTATGGCACATAGCTTTCAGAGTCTTGGCCGTGACCCTAAGCACCTTGTTTTCCAGTATTACCACCGGATACAATAGTGCCACAAACACATTAACTGGGTGAACCTTTTTCAGATTTTGACTTAGCTTTGCTAGAGTCCCCAGATAGAGGTGTCCAGAGTTCTTAAGCACACTCTTTTTGCTTTGAACCACGACTTTAACCGCTCAGTCTCAAGATTTTCACTTGACACCTTCATGCCACAAGCACATGGTTAGGGACAGCTTGGTTTAGCTCTTAGGCCAGGATTTTATTCTTTTGTGCCCTCCTATCCATTGATGCTCAAAGCCTTGGGTCCTTCTACCCTTGCCTTTTGGTTTAAAGGGTTACTGACGTTTCCAATCTGCCCTCCTTTTCCTACATTTTTGGGCAGTAATGGATTTTTCTGCTTTTTATTTTCGCCATTTTTTCTTTCTTTTTTGCATGCATATATTTTTTTTCTTTTGCAACATGCTTTTCTTTTTCTTTTTGCTGTTTTTTCTTGCTTCAAGAATCAATTTTTAGATTTTTCAGATTATCAATAATATTTTTCCTTTTTCTTTATTCTTTCAAGAGCCAACATTCTAAAATTTCAACTTCAAATATGCATTGTTTAATCATACATTCAGAAAACAAAAGCAATGACACCACATCAAGATAATTAAACTATTCTTATTTTAAACTTGAAATTCATGCATCTCTCAATTCTTTTCAATTAAAAATTTTATTTTAAGCAAGGTGAGAGATATGTGGAACATTTTACAACTTTTTAAGACATCAATACAAATGATCATCTAACTAGAACAAGAGAACAGACAAAACATAACAGTAAACAGAAAAATGATAAAGGAAAGAAGGTAAAAGAGAACGAGTTCACCTTTAATGGTGGCGGCTAGTGCTCTTCCTTGAGGATCCAATGTGATGCTTGATCTCTTCTATGTCACTCATTTGCCTTTGTTGCTCTTCCCTTATGCCTCTTTGGTCTTTTCTTATTTCATTGAGGGTGGTAGCATGCCCTTGATGTTCCATCCTCAATTGCTCCATATTTGTGCTCAATTCTCCAAGAGAAGTTTGCCATTGATCCCAATAGCTTTGGGGAGGAAAGTATATCCCTTGAGGCATCTCAGGGATCTCATACTAAGGCGGCTGCATAGGCTCTTGTGCATGCTCTCTAGTTTGCTCCATCTTCTTCTTAGTGATGGGCTTATCCTCCCCAATGGAGACATCTTCTTTTATGACAATTCCAGCTGAATTGCATAGTAAGAATGATGGATATTTGGATGAATTCCAACCATTCTCTAGCTATGGGCTTAAGGTCAACCCTTCTTAATTGAATGGGCTTACCTTAAGAATCCCTTTTCTACTATGCTCCTCTCACACAGATATCTGAGAGCACTTGATCCAATCTCTGATCATAGTTGACTCTCCTATTGTAAGGATGAGGATCTCCTTGCATTAGAGGCAAGTTGAACGCCAACCTCACACTTTCCGGGCTGAAATCTAAGATTCTTCCTCAGACCATGGTGATCCAATTCCTTGGATTTGGGTTCACACTAGTGTCATGGTTTTTAGTAACCTGTGCATTAGCAAAGAACTCTTGCACCATGAGAATCTTAACATCCTGAATAGGATTGGTTAGGACTTCCCCACCTCTTTTCCGGATCTCTTTTTGGATTTCCGGATACTCATTCTTCTTGAGCATGAAAGGGACCTCAGGGATCACTTTCTTCTCAGCCACTACTTCATAGAAATGGTCTTGGTGGGCTTTGGTGATGAATCTCTCCATCTCCCAAGATTTAGAGGGAGTGGCTATTGCCTTTCCTTTCTTCTTCCTAGAGGAGTCTCCAACCTTGGGTGCCATGAATGGTGATCAAAGGAAAAAAGCTATGCTTTTTCCACACCAAGCTTAAAACTTTGCTCGTTCTCGAGCAAAAATAAGAGAAAGAGAAGAATAGAGTAGAAGAAGAAGAAAATAGAAGAAGAAAGAGGGAGAGAGAGGGCTCAGCCTTGTGGGGTGTATTAGGGTATGAGGGGTGTGTGTATGGAGAGTTTTGAGGAGGGTATTTATAGGATTGTGGTAGGTTAGGGTTTGGCCATAGGGTGGGTTTTGGGTGGAAAACTTGATTTTAAAGTCGGTGGGGGTAGGTGGGAGTTATGATGGTTGTTGGGAAGTGGTATGGATGTGATTAGGCTAGGGTTTATAAGGAAGTGTGTATGGAAAAGTGTGAAAGTAAGTGGGGTAAGTAGGGTAGGTGAAAGATGCTGTGGGACCTACAGGTCTTGAGAGGCTAGGGAATCCCGATTCCCTACTTCTCTGCATTGGCATTTGAACGCCCAGGGGCTACTCCCTGGCTGGCGTTCAACACCAGCAATGCTGCCCATGATGGGCGTTGAATGCCCAGCAGGGATACCCTGGCTGGCGTTCAACTTTAACACTCCATCCAGAGTATTTTGTTTTTACTACTGTGAAATTCTGTCTATGTTCTGAATGCTGCATATGATCATGACCCTAAAAAAAAAACAAAACAAAATAAAAGAAAATAAATAATTAATTAAGGTTGGGTTTCCTCCTAACAAGCGCTCCTTTAACGTCACTAGCTTGAAGGTTAGCTCCTTACAGAGGTGAGTATGGGCTCATATTTTCACCCCTTACAGTGATTTTTCTTCCTGTCCTCTTATGAATGAGCTCCACATACTCTAAAGACAGGAAACAATTTACTGTATATGGTAAGACTGGTTTCTTAGTGAAGACAACTCTCATGCCAGGTGAGAGGCCTTTAGTTGGGACTTTCTTGTCCCTCTAGCCTTTAGGTACTTTCTTTTTAGTACCTTTGTACTTTCTTGTCCCAACACCAAACATAGAATTGTTGTCTGGGGGCTCTGGAAAGCTCTGCAAAGAAAGAGAGGGTTGGAAACTTAGGTGTTGTACAGTTGTCTCTCTTTTAGAGGAAAAATTAGGATTGGACATCTTGAGTAAGATATAGTCCTCTCCTAATTGGAAAACCATTTCTCCCTTAGTTACATTAATTATGGCTTTTGCAGTAGTTAAGAAAGGTCTTCCATGGATGACACAGTCATCCTCATCCTCTCTGATATCCAAGACTATGAAGTTTGTAGGGATGTAGTGGTTTTCAACCTTTACCAGGACATCCTCTACTAAGCCATATGGCTTCTTTAATGTCTTTTCTGCCATTTCTAGTAAGATGTTTGCAGCTTTCACCTCAATGATTCCCAGCTTCTCCATTACAAAGAGTGGGATGAGGTTGATACTTGACCCTAAGTCACACAGAGCCTTTTCAAAGGTCATGGTGCCTATGGTGCAAAGAATCAAAAGGTGTCTAGGATCTGGAAGCTTTTGAGGTAGCCTCTGCTGAACTAAAGCATGGAGTTCTTTTGTAAGCAGTGGAGGTTCTTCCTCCAAATGCTTTGTACCAAATAACTTGGCATTCAGCTTCATTAGAGCTCCTAGATACCGAGCAACTTGCTATTCCCTAGTGTATTCATCCTCATCCGAGGATGAGTAGTCATCAGAACTCATACACTACAGAAGTGCATGCAAAGGAACCTCTATGGTTTTTATGGTTTTCTTTCGTTCTGGGCTAGAGGGTTCTTGAGTGGGTTTTAAGCACTCAAAGGGTGTGCTTTGACTGGCGTTCAACGCCAGCTCTGTTAGTTTATTGGACGTCCGTTGCTGTGCACGCTTATTGGCGTTAAATGCCAGTCCCTCTAGAATTCTAGGCGTTCAACACCCAACAAGGATGTCCTTGTTGGCGTTCAATTCCAGCTTCCCTGGGGTTATGGGCGTTGAACGCCCAATGAAGGGTTCCTCACTGGCGTTCAGCACCAGAATGGCTGTATGGTTGGGCGTTGAACGCCTAGTGAGGGGTTCCTCACTGACATTTAGTGCCAGAAAGCCTGAGTGTTTGGGTGTTGAATGCCCAGTCAATGCTCCCTGGCTGGCGTTCAATAATAAACCTCGATTTCGTGGTTTATCTTGTGCTTATTTTGGGGAATTTTATCAATATTTTTCACACTTATTCACAAGAAATGCATGGTTTTGTGTTCACTTCCCAATATTGCTCTATGATGAAAAACATGCTTATTTTACCTTAAAATTGCCATATTTTAACCCTCTTCTATTGTCATTCGATGCCGTGATATCTGTGTTGAGTAATTTCAGGAATTATAGGTTAGGAATGACTCAGAAGAGAGGGAGAAAGCATGTACAAAAAGGGAGGAACATGAAGAATTGAAGTCTTGGGAGCAGCAGCATCGGCGCGCCCGCGCACTCCACCCGCTCGCGTGGATGGAACTGACTAGAAGCGGCGCGCAAGGATGGACGCATCCGCGCAGATTAGAAGATTTCTATCGACGCACACACGCAACTGGCGCGCACGCGTGGATCACAAAAGTAATCGGCGCGCGCGCACGCATGGCGCGCACGCGTGGGAAGCTGCACGTGACCTCATTAAGAGAAATCGTGCCTGGCAATTTCTGACGCCAAGGAGGCCCAATTTTAAGCTATTTCTGCATGGAAAAGACCCAAGGATGCTAAGAGGGAAAGGGGGGAGAACTCATTAGGACACTAGGACATAATTTTAGGAGTTTTTTTAGTTCTTGGGTGATTCTAGAGAGAGAAACCCTTGTTCTTCTCTAGATCTAGTTTCCATTTTGATTTTTCCTTGTTGATTTGTGAATTAGATTTTGTTAATTACAGTTTTAATTGTTCAATTTAAATTCCTTGCTACAATCTTGCTTATATCTAGTGATAGTTTTATGATTCCTGCCAATTGTCATTTTACCCATTTCATGAATGTTGTGGATCTTGTTTTGTTGATGTTACATTGATGATTTCTATGTTTATTCTGGTTGATTGTTTGATTATACATTGATAATTGTTAGTGGGTTTTTGTAGAATTCAATTTAATTGCTATTTTGAACATGTCTTTTGCTAGTGCTTACCAAGTGTTCGATGAATCGTTCACTTTGATTATGGAGTAGTTCCTTCTCACTCTTGGCCTAGGTCAAGGGAATTGGGTAAACTTGAGTCATTGGGTCTAATGGATTTGATGATTTGGGAGCCCTAGGTGGTCAATTTGATACTCATTGACGCCAACCCACTACTAATCTAATTAGTAGGTAGGTTGGGACTTATGGGTTGATGTGATCAGGGCCATTTGACGTACTTCAAGTCTAGGAGTAGACATCACGTACTTAAGACTTGAGAGTAGACTTAATGAGCTTGGTTCTTCATAATTGTCAAGATGTAGTCGTTGGACAAGGATTGTGATCCCAATTCCCATGCCTAGCCAAGAGTGGTTTTTGTCATTCATATTCAAAAACCAATTTCCAATTTCAATTGTCTTAGTTATAGTTATTCGTTTAGTTTAAGGTAGAATTAAGTAGAATATTGCTTGTTCATTGGGATTGCTTAATTTTGCTTACGTAGTTGAATTTGTTTATTGCAATTTAAGATTACTTGCTTGTTAAGTTTTTTCATTTATTTTCATGTTCATAACTCACAACCCTGGATTTCTAACCAATGTCGAAGTACATGTTTGCCCATTCCTTGTGAGACGACCCGAGGTTTGAATACTTCGGTTATTTTTATTGGGGTTGAACTTGTGACAACCAAATCCCTCTTCTAAATTTGACCTCCCGAGGATTGTTGTTGGTAAAGCTATACTCACAACGAGGTGTTATTAAGGAGAAATTTACCAATACACCCTCGGAGAGAGCATCAAATTTCTAGCGCCATTGCCGGGGAATGGTTGCAACATATGCCTTGATATTGGTTATGTGAATATGTGAATACTGTAGATATTTTGCTCTTTCAATACTTAGCTAGAGTTTCAATTTCTTTTGCAATTGTACTATGACTTTCAAGTTTGATGACTCGGTCTCAACCGAATTCTAGCTTAGCCAACTTTGATCCCGAGATTGAAAGAACTTTGTTACACACTCGGCAAGCTAGAAGGCGATTGGACTACACGCCTAGTACTTCGGCCTCTCTTGAGGAAAACACCGAATCACTAGACGCCACCGAGGGTGACTTGGAGTCCGATACTTCCTATTCTTCTATTGGCACTACTAATACGTCTTTGCATCCTAAAGGTGAGCCACACATGGCGGAGCCACGCCGGATCACTTTGCATGAGCAAGGAAATCCGGATATCATACTTCAACCGTTACAAGCAAGGTATCCTAACCTTGATCTAAACTTTGAGTTGAAGAGTAGCTTGATAAATCTACTTCCTAAGTATCATGGGTTGCCGGGTCAAGACCCCATCCGACATTTGAAGGATTTTCATGTTGCTTGTTCTACGGCTCGAAGGCATGGAGCCGATGAGGTAGCCATCATGGTTTTTGCCTTTCCTTTTTCTCTTGAAGCACAAGCAAAAACATGGTTTTATTCGCTACCGGATGATATTGTGACTAATTGGGATTTCTTGAGAAGAGAGTTTCTTGACAAGTTCTTCCCACCGGAGAAGACCGAGTACATCCGGAAAGAGATTTCAGGCATAATGCAAAGAGACCAAGAGAGCATGTATGAGTATTGGTCTCGGTTCAAGAGGCTATTGGAGTCATGTCCACATCACGGAATGACCACTCGCTTGCTCATTAGCTACTTTACCAGAGGTCTTTGTGCGGAAGATAGAAGATTGCTTATCGCCTCTAGTGGCGGGTCCCTTTCGAAAAACAAGACGGAAGGAGAAGCTTGGGATTTGATAAAGGATGTCGCCGAATCTACGCAACACACAAGAGTGAGGAATAACCCCCTTAAGGGTGTGGTAGAACCGTCCCCCTCCGAAGCAAGTCTAACCAAGCCACTTGGGGATATGGCCACCATCCTTACACAAATTCAAAGAGATCAAAGGGAGTATTACTCCATCAATGCCATCCAAGCCCCTCCTCCGGTTGCTCAACTTGAAGGCCCTCCTAGGATTTGTGGGTTGTGCTCTAGCACCACACATTACACCGACCAATGCCATCAAATTCAAAAGGAACATGCCCTTGTGGTAGCCAATGTGAATTACAACAACCGTCCACCATATCGTTCTCAAGGCCAGAACAACTACCATCAAGGGTAGCAATCAGCATCAAGGGTGGAGAGATAATGCACAAGGAAGCAATCAGAACCAAAGATAGAACAACCCTCCTTCTCATCACAATAACAACCAATCTTCATCCCAATAGCACCACAATAACACCAACTACCAAGCCAACCAAAACAAATACACCAAGTACCAAACACCACACTATAGACAACAAAACCAAACTCCTACATCTTCCAACAATCAAGTTGATGATCTTAGAGCCACTATGGAAAAACGAGATGAGATCAACAAGGCTCAATTCGAGGCCTTGAACACTCAATTGGCCAACCTCACCAACATACTCTCAAAGATGAACATGTCAAGCCAACCACCAACTCCCAATAACAACACCACCCAACCCTCAAGTTCCTCCAACCTTCCATCACAACCCCAACCAAACCCAAGAGGCGGTCTCAATGCCATGACTCTACGGTCGGGGACTACATTGGAGGAGATACCCCCAAGAGTCATGGGAGAGATGCATGAGGAAGAGGTAGTTGTTGAAACTCCACATGAAGAAGAGGTGGTAGACAAAAGGCATGAGGAAGAAGGAGTAAACCTCAAGGAACCCAAGAGGAAAGCCGTAATGGATGAATCAATTCCTATTCCATTTCTTTCCATGGTGAAGAAAGCAAAGAAGACACCGGAATTTGATTTAGACATGCTCCAAGTGTTCAAAAAGGTCGAGGTAACCATACTACTCCTTGATGCTATTCAACAAATCCCCAAGTATTCAAAATTTTTGAAAGACTTGTGTACACACAAGGATAGAATAGGGGAATTGGAGACACTATCCTTGGGTAGCTCGATTTCTTTCTTGATGGAGCCTATTCCAAGAAAATGTGGTGACCCTGGACCGTGCTTAGTGTCTTGTTGTATTGGTGGATACACTTTTCATGATTGTATATGTGACTTGGGAGCTTGTGTTAGCATCATGCCGCTTTCCATCTATGTACGGTTGAATTTAGCCCCATTGAAGAAGTCGGCGGCGAGGTTTGCCTTAGCCGATAAAAGTGTGATCACAGTAATGGGAATAGCTGAAGATGTACTAGTGGCAATTAAGGATTTGGTTTTTCCAGTTGACTTTTACATCCTTGAGATATCCCCAACGGAAGGTAGAAGCTCATCCTCCGTCCTACTTGGTAGACCTTTCCTCAAAACCTCCAAATTCAAGCTAGATGCCTTTACTGGTGTATATTCCTTTGGAGTTGGAGACAAGACTATCAAGTTCAATTTAGAGGAAGCCATGAAACATCCTCCCGAAGAACATTCTATGCTCCGATGCGACATAATTGATGAAGTGGTAGCGGAAGTACAAGAAGAAGATCAAGACAAATCGTGCTACTCCACCGTTGAGGAGATAGATGACCAAGAGGATGAACTTAAAGAAGTTGTCAAGAATGAGTCCCATAAGCTTGATGAAAAGGAACCTCATCTGGAGGTAGCAAGTGAACTGAAACCCCTTCCCTCCCATCTGAAATATGCATTCCTAGAAGACAACTGTGGGTTTCCAGTTATTATTGCTAGTGAACTCTCAAGTGAAGAAGAGGAAAAACTCCTAGACGTTCTAAGAAAGTACAAGAAAGTGATAGGATGGAGCATTGCGGATATTGTGGGGATTGACCCGCATAAGTGCATGCATAGGATATTTCTCCAAGATGGAGCCAAGCCGGTTCGGCAACCGCAAAGGAGGCTCAACCCAACCATCCTTGACGTAGTGAAGAAAGAGGTCACCCGCCTACTGGATGCGGATATCATATACCCTATTTCCGACAGTGAGTGGGTGAGCCCGGTTCAAGTTGTTCCCAAGAAGTCATGCATCACAACGGTCAAGAAGGAAGACGGAGAAATGGTCACTAAAAGAGTGCAAAATGCGTGGCGAGTATGTATTGACTATAGAAGATTGAATGCCGCCACACGGAAGGACCATTACCCCTTACCCTTCATCGATCAGATGCTGGACCGCTTGGCAGGTAAATCTCACTACTGTTTTCTTGATGGATTTACTGGATATTTTCAGATACATATTGCTCCTGAAGATCAGGAGAAGACCACGTTTACATGTCCGTTTGGCACCTTTGCCTATAAAAGGATGCCATTTGGACTATGTAACACACCTGCTACTTTTCAGAGGTGCATGATGAGTGTCTTCTCCGATCTAATGGAAAATTGTCTAGAAGTTTTTATGGACGATTTCAGCGTTTATGGTGTCTCATTTGATTGTTGTTTGGAGAGCTTGGCCAAGGTCCTAGCTAGATGTGTTGACACCAACCTTGTCTTAAATTTTGAAAAATATCACTTTATGGTACAACAAGGCATAGTGTTGGGACATGTAGTATCTCATGAAGGCATTTCCGTGGACCCGGCCAAGGTCGATGTTATTACTACTTTGCCTCACCCCTCATCCGTGAGGGAGGTCCGCTCGTTTTTAGGACATGCAGGATTTTACAGGCGCTTTATCAAGGACTTCAGCAAGATTGCCTTGCCATTGTCGTGCCTACTCCAAAAAGATGTGGATTTTGAGTTTGACAGTGAATGTGTAAAAGCTTTTGAAGAGTTGAGGAAAATTCTCACCATAGCACCGATTGTGCGAGGCCCCAACTGGACATTGCCGTTTGAGATAATGTGCGACGTGTCAAACTATGCTGTGGGTGCCGCGCTTGCACAGCGCGAGGGTAAACTCCCTTATGTCATTGCCTACTCTTCTAAGACACTAGATGCCGCACAATCCAACTATACCACTACCGAAAAAGAACTCTTAGCCATTGTTCATGCCTTAGATAAATTCAGATCTTATTTGCTAGGTTCAAAGATAGTGGTATACACGGATCATGCAGCTTTGAAGTATTTATTGATAAAGAATGAGCCAAAGCCTAGACTCATACGTTGGATCTTGCTTTTGCAAGAATTCGACATTGAGATTAGAGACCGGAGTGGATCTCAAAACATGGTTGCTGATCATTTAAGCCGCATTGAGAATTTAAAAACTGATCCATTTCCGATCAATGACTCATTTCCATTGGAAAGTTTGCATGCTGTGTCGGCTAGTTTTCCTTGGTTTGCCCCAATGGCGAACTACTTGGTTGCAAGAATCTTTCCTCCCAACTTTTCGAAAAATCAAAGGGACAAGCTGAGGAGTGATTCCAAATACTATATTTGGGATGACCCTCACTTGTGGAAGAGAGGTGTAGACCACGTAATCCGAAGGTGTGTCACGGAATCCGAATTTTAACTAATTCTGGAAGCTTGTCATTCGTCCGACTGTGGTGGCCACTTTGGCCCACAAAGGACCGCCAACAAGGTGTTGGATTGCGGATTCTGGTGGCCAACCCTATTCAAGGATGCTAACCGGCTATGTGTGTCTTGTCATCAGTGTCAATAGTCAGGAAACACATCCCAAAGGGATGAAATGCCTCAGCAACCTATGTTGTTCTGTGAGATATTTGATGTGTGGGGCATTGACTTTATGGGACCGTTTCCTAACTCTAGTGGGTATCTGTACATTCTGTTAGCGGTTGACTACGTGTCAAAGTGGGTGGAGGCCGTGCCTACCCGCCTTGACGATGCCAACACCGTTGTTTCTTTCATTAGGAATCATATTGTATGCCGTTATGGGTCGCCACGAGCAATCATGAACGACCAAGGATCCCACTTTTGTAACAGGAAGGTAGAAGCATTGCTCAAGCGCTATGGAGTATTGCATAAGGTTGCCACTGCTTATCATCCGCAAACAAATGGGCAAGCGGAAGTGTTCAACCGGGAAATCAAGAGAATCTTGGAAAAAGTGGTCAATCTACAAAGAAAGGATTGGAGCCTCCGGTTAGGAGATGCACTATCGGCATACAGAACGGCCTACAAGACTCCGATAGGGATGAGTCCCTTTCGGATCGTCTATGGTAAGGCATGCCACCTTCCGGTGGAAATTGAGCATCGAGCATATTGGGCGGTAAAGCAGTGCAACATGGATTTAGCTAAGGCGGGTGAAGCTAGGAAGTTACAATTAGAAGAGCTTGAGTGTTTGAGGAACGAGTCATATGAGAATGCCCGAATTTACAAGGAAAAGACTAAAGCGTTCCATGACCATCACATTCGGAAGAAGGACTTTAAAGAAGGAGATGAAGTCCTCCTCTACAACTCAAGGCTCCGATTTATGCCTGGAAAGCTCCGTTCTAGATGGGAATGACCTTTTAAGGTGAAAGAAATGAAGCCCTACGGAGTGGTAGAATTGTTTGATCCCAAAAGTGAAGCAACTTTCAAGGTGAATGGGCATAGAGTGAAGAAATATCATGGTTACAAACCTCCAAGGGAGCTAGAGGTGTACATATTGGAGGATGCACCAAGTAGAGATGAAGCTTGAGAAGAGGACCGTCCAACTTAAGGACGTTAAAGAAAAGTGCTGGGTGGGAGGCACCCTACCTTGGTAAGATCTTCCTTGTTTATACCATCTTGTAGTATCTTTAGTTCCTTGAATTTTGTGCTCTTTTGATGATTGATTGAGTGCTTAGGGATGCTAGCTATGTTGATTCTGTTAGATAGGTAGAATGTTCATTTAGATAGGTTGTGAAAGAGATAAAGAAAACACAAAATTTTTCTTTGAAAAAGAGCATCGACGCGCAAGCGCACAGTGCGCGCACGCTGGTTGCGAATTTCCTTTTTCAGGCTAAAAACCTGAGAGTCAGGCCAACTTTGTGCCCAACTCGCGCCAGGCACCCGCGCGTTCGCGTACATGCCGCCTGCGTGCACCATTGCCAGTTGACCATCGACGCGCAAGCGCACTATGCGCGCGCGCGCCGATGGAGCTATATGAAGTCTCTGGTACAAAAACCAGGAAGTTGTGTCACGATTGGGCTAACTTTGTGCCAAAATTGACGCATCCGCGAGTAGTGCGCGCCCGCGCCATCTGTAGAATACCATAAGCACGCGTCCGCGCATGGTGCACATCCGCGCGCATACCTCCCTGGGTCACCCTGGTACAAAAACCAGAGACTTGAGCCAGGTTTATGCCACTTTTGTGCCTGGGGCACAGCTCCTTTCGCGCGCGCGCGCCACTGACGCGCAAGCGCCCTCAGCTAGTACCTTCACCGATGCGTCAGCGCACCTTGCGCACGCGCGCCATCTGCGCGAATCAGTTTTATACTTCGCGCCGTTCCACTTCCTTTCTCATTTACCCTTATTTTTCTTTCTTAGCTCCTACTCCCTTCATCACTTCTCTTCTCTTCTCTTCTTCCCCTTCTTCCACAACCCACCACCATTGTCTCCGGCCACTCGCCGGTGACAACAACCATTTTTCCGGTGGCGCTACACTTCTCTTATTTTCTCTCTCATCTTCCCAAAAGAAGATTCAACCTTGCATTTTCATACTCTTCAAGGTTTAACTTCTCCCTCCCCCTTTTACCTTTGCTTTTTCTTATACTATTTCTTCTAATTAAAAATGCTTCTTATCATCTTACTTAGTTTCTCTTTTGCTTGATAGTGATATTTCTTGTTTTTGTTTGCTTATTTTCCCTCTCTTTTCTTTGTTTCTCCATGGATGTTGAACTTGAACTTAATTTGCATTACTAGATCTTTTGTCACTCTTTTACCATTGTGTGATGTTTATGTGGTGATTGATGTTCTATTTTGGGCTTTAAATTGGTTTAGTATTTCATAATTGCTCATTGCTTGATTATTGCACGGCAAGTGTTCGAGGGAATGCACAACTACCATTTTGGCTCATTTTAGTCTTACACTTTCAAATTGGTGCTCCCTCCTCATTCACTTGCTTCCTCTTAAATGCATTGAGTCTAATTTATGTGCTTAAGGCTCATACATGGCAATCCCATATTAATTGAACATGACTTGCTTTTTACTAAGGATGCTTGAGAATACTCTTCTCATGCCTTTGCATGCCTTATTTTCTCTTGCATCACTTGCCAAGTGATATAACCCTTGCTTTCATATTCATCATGGGCATGACAAATCACTTGCATGTTTTCATCAATTTGTTTCTTGGGTTTGATGTTTTCCTCCCTCCCCTTTCTTTTTAGGATGGCCACCAAAAAAAGCAAGGAGGTAGCTTCGAGGAAACCGGCCACAAAAAGGGTACCCCAAGGATCAAATTCTAAGGCGCGTTCTTCAATAGGAGCCAAAACCTTATCAAAGAATGGAAAGACACCCGCTCCTATTGATGAGGATAACAAGGGCAAACTGGCACGAGACTCTTCAAGGTTCCCCAACCGCTTTTGTGAACTCAAGTTCCCTTCCATAGCCATAAGGAACTATCATCCTGAGCATTTGCTCGCTCCGCCGGACAAGATTGCTCCTTATATTCTACCCCGTATTGAAAAGCGAGGATGGGAGTTTCTTTTGAGGAAACCAAGGGAAATCAACCTCTCTTGGGTGGAAGAATTTTACACCAACTACCACCTTCCCTCTCTTCAATAGGTATACATGCGCCGTAAGCAAGTCTCAGTTTCAGAAGAGGCTATTCAGCAAGTACTTAATGTTTTACCAGTGCCAAGTGCCATGGATGGCTACCAAAAAATTCTACGTCAGCGTGAAGAGTATGGATTCGATTGGGACTCGATACTCCGAGTCGTTGCTGAGCCAGAAACTTTTTGGATCTAAGGCTGACAGCGAATGAGGCCCAAGAGTATCAACGCTCGCTTCCTCACTGTGGAAGCTAGAGCCTGGGCCCAGATCCTTTCTCACTATGTGCTACCTAGCACTCACAGGTCGTCCATCACGGCGGACCTTGCCTTGCTTGTTTGGTGTATTCTCACGGAAAAGCCGGTGAACATCTCACCTCTTGTCAAGCAAGCAATGAGTCAAGTTCACGACCGGGGTAACCTGCCATTTCCAGCTTTGATATCTGACTTAGTTGCTGCTGGATAAGAAGATCATGGTTTCGGCTAAGGGCGATGTGGTCCCAAGCGGAAAATACCTATATCTTTCCATGAACAAACCAAGCCTTGACATGGCCCCGCCACTTCTTCTTCCTTCGAGCTCATCACCACCACCACTGAGATCCACAGATCAAAGGATAGAAGATCTTCACCGGAAGCTGGATAGGTATGAGCGGCGCAACCACCGCCGATACATCCACCTCAAGAAGCTTCTGAGTCGTGTTGCCCTGAGCATGGAGGAACCTGAGATATTCACATCCACCTCGAACCCAAGCGATGGAAGTTCTAATGGAGGGGATAGTGAAAGCTCCGGTCCCGACCGTCCCTTGAGTATTATTCGTAGCACGGAGGACCGTGCTAATTTCTAAAAGTGTGGGGAGGTCGTTCGACCGATCTCCAAGGGTAACACTCTCTTCTCTTCAATAACCATGGATTTATCTTGTGCGTAGATGTTAGCATATTACATGCGTAGTTAGTTTTTCTCGTAAATACCCTTGCATGGTAGTTAGCTTTAATTAGGATTACTTGGTCAAAGCAATAACTTTCTCCCTAAGAAACTGTGTTCTGGGTGACCTACCAAAATTTTGAAAATTTTCGCAGTGAACTTGCTTTAAGAATGTATTTTGGAACATAGTGATTGAGTTAATAACACAAGCATGAAAGTTTTGAGCCTATTGCATGGTTACATCTTTTAACCATTATTTCCATTCTTGTGTGCATATCTCTCTCTCCATGAATGTGATCCTTAATTTGTCTAATTCTATATGTCCATTGCTTTATGTATGAATGCATTTGCGTGATTGAGGCCATCATTTCAATAGTCACTTTTCCAAAATAGCCTTAACCCTTATATCTACCATTGCTAACCAATTTTGAGCCTTTGATAAACCCTCTTGTTCTTAAATGGAGCACGTCAACAACCCTAAGTGAAAAACCATGAATGTCCCAGAATTTGAATCCTTGATTAGCTTAGGTAAGTTAGGATGTGTATCATTCACATAGGAGGGGTATACTTTGGAAATTCGGGTAGATATATAGGCATGTATTGTAGTATAATTGAAAACTCTAGGATTTTGGGAACATACTCATGTGCTAAATGATTGCACCGTATGCATTGACACTTTAGTTCACTAAGAAACCCCAAGGAAAAGGGGATGATGATAATGTCATATATACAAAAATAATAATAATAAAAAAAAATATATATATATATATATATATGCCCCGAGATAAAGTAATAAAAACAATGCATATAGTAGGTGGACTGAAAAGAAGGCATGAGTATGCAAAAGGGTAGAAATTCAAGGGTAGCTAGGAATATATTGTAGTTGTATAGGTTGTTTTAGGTGTCTAGTGGGATCCGAGGTTGATCAAGGACTCAAATTTTAAGCCCACTTAGCCATATACATCCTTACCTTCACCCTAGCCCCATTACAACCCATGAATAAGACCTCATGATACTTGTACGCATGCATTAAGTAATTGTCGATTGATTAGATGAAAGACAAATCTTGGAAAGCATGATTAGGAGGAGATTGAGTGACGAACCCTAGACACTTGAGCGAATAGAGCGGATACACTTCCGATGAGGGTTCGATGCTCAATGCTTGTTCCCAACTTTCGCAAGCGTTCGTTTAGCAAGTCATATGCTCTCTTTAGTGATGTTCGGTTTGGTAGGATTCGTGAACTGCATACTATCTTCACCCTATATGCTCACATGTATTCTTGAAGGATGGATTCACTTTTGACCAAGTAGGTAGATGTCTTTACATTAGTTACATGCATCCGTTTAGATACTTAGCATTTCATAAACCCTTTCCCATCATAATCTTTGGTCTTTTTATTTTTAAGCATGAGGGCATGCTTGGTTTAAGTGTGGGGAGATTTGATAAACGCCGATTTTGTGGTTTATCTTGTGCTTATTTTGGGGAATTTTATCAATATTTTTCACACTTATTCACAAGAAATGCATGGTTTTGTGTTCACTTCCCAATATTGCTCTATGATGAAAAACATGCTTATTTTACCTTAAAATTGCCATATTTTAACCCTATTCTATTGTCATTCGATGCCGTGATATCTGTGTTGAGTAATTTCAGGAATTATAGGTTAGGAATGACTCAGAAGAGAGGGAGAAAGCATGTACAAAAAGGGAGGAACATGAAGAATTGAAGTCTTGGGAGCAGCAGCATCGGCGGGCCCGCGCACTCCACGCGCTCGCGTGGATGGAACTGACTAGAAGCGGCGCGCAAGGATGGACGCATCCGCGCAGATTGGAAGATTTCTATCGACGCACACGCGCAACTGGCGCGCACGCGTGGATCACAAAAGTAATCGGCGCGCGCGCACGCATGGCGCGCACGCGTGGGAAGCTGCACGTGACCTCATTAAGAGAAATCGTGCCTGGCGATTTCTGAGGCCAAGGAGGCCCAATTTCAAGTTGTTTCTGCATGGAAAAGACCCAAGGATGCTAAGAGGGAAAGGGGGAGAACTCATTAGGACACTAGGACATAATTTTAGGAGTTTTTTTGGTTCTTGGGTGATTCTAGAGAGAGAAACCCTTGTTCTTCTCTAGATCTAGTTTCCATTTTGATTTTTCCTTGTTGATTTGTGAATTGGATTTTGTTAATTACAGTTTTAATTGTTCAATTTAAATTCCTTGCTACAATCTTGCTTATATCTAGTGATAGTTTTATGATTCTTGCCAATTGTCATTTTACCCATTTCATGAATGTTGTGGATCTTGTTTTGTTGATGTTACATTGATGATTTCTATGTTTATTCTGGTTGATTGTTTGATTGTACATTGATAATTGTTAGTGGGTTTTTGTAGAATTCAATTTAATTGCTATTTTGAACATGTCTTTTGCTAGTGCTTACCAAGTGTTCGATGAATTGTTCACTTTGATTATGGAGTAGTTCCTTCTCACTCTTGGCCTAGGTCAAGGGAATTGGGTAAACTTGAGTCATTGGGTCTAATGAATTTGATGATTTGGGAGCCCTAGGTGGTCAATTTGATACTCATTGACGCCAACCCACTACTAATCTAATTAGTAGGTAGGTTGGGACTTATGGGTTGATGTGATCAGGGCCATTTGACGTACTTCAAGTCTAGGAGTAGACATCACGTACTTAAGACTTGAGAGTAGACTTAATGAGCTTGGTTCTTCATAATTGTCAAGATGTAGTCGTTGGACAAGGATTGTGATCCCAATTCCCATGCCTAGCCAAGAGTGGTTTTTGTCATTCATATTCGAAAACCAATTTCCAATTTCAAATGTCTTAGTTATAGTTATTCGTTTAGTTTAAGGTAGAATTAAGTAGAATATTGCTTGTTCATTGGAATTGCTTAATTTATCTTACGTAGTTGAATTTGTTTATTGCAATTTAAGATTACTTGCTTGTTAAGTTTTTCCATTTATTTTCATGTTCATAACTCACAACCCCGGATTTCTAACCAATGTCGAAGTACATGTTTGCCCATTCCTTGTGAGACGACCCGAGGTTTGAATACTTCGGTTATTTCTATTGGGGTTGAAGTTGTGACAACGAAATCCCTCTTCTAAATTTGACCTCCCGAGGATTGTTGTTGGTAAAGCTATACTCACAACGAGGTGTTATTAAGGAGAAATTTACCAATACACCCTTGGAGAGAGCATCATTCAACGCCAGCTCTGCTGCCAGGATGGGCGTTGAATGCTCAGTGAGGGGTTCCTTACTGGCGTTCAGTGCTAGGCTTGCTGCCATTGTGGGCGTTGAACGCGCAGTGAAGGCTTCTTCACTCACATTCAACACCTTCTGATTTTTTTCTGATTCGGCCTCTACCTCCATGGTTGTGGCCTTGCACTCTTCTCTAGGATTAACCTCAGTGTTACTGGGAAGAGTTTCATGAGGAATCTTAGGGATCCTCTTGCTCAGTTGACCAACTTGCACCTCTAAATTTCTAATGGAGGACTTTATTTCATTAATGAAACTATAAGTGGTCTTAGAGAGGCTGGAAAGCAGAGTAACTAAGTTAGAAAGGCTCTGCTTAGAGATTTCCATATTCCCTTGAGAAGATGGGAATGGTGGTCTGTTATTGAACCTATTCTCGTTCCTTCCACCTTGATTGTTATTGAAACCTTGCTAAGGTTTCTGTTGATCCTTCCATAAGAGGTTAGGATGATTCATCCATGTGGGATTGTAGGTATCTCCATAGGGTTCTCCCATGTAGTTTACCTCCTCCATAGAGGGTTGATCAAGATTATAAGCTTCTTCTTCAGGAGAAGATTCCTGATTACTATAAGCTGCAGTTTGCATTCCAGTCAGATGCTGGGAGATCATATTGACTTGCTGAGTCAAGATCTTATTCTGAGCCAATATGGCATTCAGAGTTTCAACTTCATGAACTCTTTTCTTTTGAGAGATCCCGTGGTTTCAGGATTTCTTTCAGAAGTATACATGAATTGGTTATTTGTAACTATTTTAATTAGTTTTCTTGCTTCTGCAGCTGTTTTCTTTAAGTAGAGTGATCCACCTATAGAGCTATCCAATGAAATTTTGGATATCTCAGACAAGCCATCATAGAACATGCCTATGATGGACCATTCTGAGAGCATGTCAGGAGGACATCTCCTGATCAGTTGCTTGTATCTTTCCCAAGCTTCATAGAGGGATTTACCTTCTTTTTGTCTGAAGGTTTAAACTTTCACTCTGATATTGCTCATCCTTTGAAGAGGAAAGAATTTAGGCCGAAAAGCATTAACTAGCTTTTCCAAGAGTCAATATGCTCTCTTGGTTGGGCATCCAACCATAGCTTAGCTCTATTTCTTACAGTAAAGGGAAAGAGCATCAGCTTGTAGACTTCAGGATTAACTCCATTAATCTTTACAGTCACAGATCTGTAAGAACTTAGCTAAAAACTGATGTTGATCTTCCATTGGAAGTCCATAGAATTTGCAATTCTGTTGTAAAAGAGAGACTAGCTGAGGCTTAAGCTCAAAATTGTTAGCTCCAATGGCAGGTACAGAGATACTTCTGCCATAAAGTCAGAGGTAGGCATGGTGAAGTAACCAAAAACCTTTCTGGGCTCCTCTTGTGGTTCGGACATGTCTCCCAGTTCTTATTCAAAACTTTCTGAAAGGTCTCTTCCAGAGTATTGTGCTTTAGCTTGTTGTGAACGCATTCTTAGAGTCTTCTTGATAAACCTCAATTTTATGGTTTATATTGTGTAGAATTTGGGGGGTTTTGTCAATATTTTCCATGCTTAGTCACCAAAATTGCATGATGCAAATATAAAGACATACCTTTACATCTACCCATGTTCCCAAGTACACCCTCCCAATTGAATGATACACACTCTCACTTGCTGATGGGTTGGAAATCAGATTCCACACCAAAACTTACTGGCAAGTATACCGGGTCACATCAAGTAGTAAAACTCACTTAGAGTGAGGTCGATCCCACAGGGATTGATGGATCAAGCAACTTTAGTGGGTGATTAGTCTAGTCAAGCTAACATTGGTGAATTGGATGAAATTGAAGCAATAGAAAGTAAATTGCAAGAATTAAAAATACAGAAGCTAAATTGGCAGTGAAAGTAAAATGCAGAATGTAAATTAGGTTAACCTTGAATGACAAGAAAAGTAAAATTTCAGCAGATCTCACTTGTAGGAAGTAAATTGACAGAACCTTAAAGAACAAGAAATGTAAATTGCATCAAGTGTAAATCAGCAGAATGTAGATTGGACAAAAGCTTAGAGAGCAAGAAAAGTAAATTGCAGCAAAATGTAAAGGGGGCTGGGTGCTGGAAAGTAAAGAAGCAGTAGATAAAAGCTTGGAACAATTGTAGAGGAATTTAATTGCAGGAAGAGTAAATCATATCACAGTATGCTCAAATAAAAAATTGTAGAAAGTGAAATTGCAGAAGAGAATCGTAGCAGAAAAAGGAAATTGTAGCAGAGAAGGAAATTGAAATTTGCATAAGCCAATATTAAATTCAATACTTAAAAATGTAATAATGCAGAAAAATTAAAAGTGTTTCAAAGAGGACTTTCTATTCTACCCTACTCCTAATGCTCTCTAGCAGAGCCAGCCTCCTCAATGAAATGAAACAGATGCCTTTTTATTGGCTTTACGAAAATGAAAATGAAACTGAAATTGAAATCAAATTACAAATTAAATGAAATTCCTAATCTGGCTTGTTTTTGTGCGTTTGAGTGATGATATGGGCTTTGCTTGGTTTGGCCTTGAATGGATGGACCAGGAGTGGCTTGGTTCAAGTGAGGTGGGGTGCATGGGTTTCTCCTAGGGTAGTGCTCCGCTTGGTTGTGTGAGCATAGTGCTCACTTTCCCTTGGCCTAGCATGCTTTTAGTGTAGCGCTCACTAAGTGAGCATTGTGCTCAATATTTGAGCGCTATATCTTGTGTGGAGTGCGTTTCCCCCTTCGAGCCTTGGTGATCCCTTTGCTTGGCTATTGAGTGTGGTTTTTGGGCCTTAAAGATGCCTATCACTTGTGCTTTAATTTTGTGCCAAATAAAGATTGTTATATATCATTGGAAAGATCTGAATGTTATCTTTCCAACGCAACTAGAAGCGCATCAACTGGACATCTGTAGCTTAAGTTATGGCCCTTTGAAGGAGGCATGGTCATGCTGTCACAAGGCTTAAAGGAAAGCCCAAAAATGCTCACTTCTTTTGAGCATAGTGCTCACTTCTTTGAGCACCAGCCTTTGTTTTTGCTTTTCTTTCTTCCAAGACACGAGAATGCTCACATTTGCGAGCATAGTGCTCACTTCTTTGAGCATTCTTTGCTTGGGCCTTGCTTTCCTTGGTTTAATGCGTCACACTTTAGTTTCATGGGCCACGCTTTTTAAATTGTGGCCTAAGGTCCAAAGCGTGCACAAACTTCAAAGCATGCCAAAAATTCCTCTTTTCTTCTTTTTAGCTTATTTTGTGCTTTTTTTTTTTGCTTCTTTTTCTTCTTATTTCCTATAAAGTTTATAAAATCAAAAGATCAAAGAAATATACCATTTAAGCACAAAAGAATGCAATATTTAAGCACTAATCATCAATTTCTTGTATGAAAAAGCATAGAAAAACATGACATGATGACATGTCATCACAACCCCAAACTTAAACCTTGCTTGTCCTCAAGCAAGAAAAGAATCTTGCAATAGAGATTAACAATCCAAGGTAAGAAGAATAGCAACTCAATGTTCATGGTTGGCTAGTTTTCTATGCATGCTACAATCACAAAAGAAATGTAAATGATTGATGCTTCTATCTAGCTCATTTTATGAAATCTTTTCCTTATGTTTCTTCCTTGAAACAAGCTTTTAATTTTTTATTAGCTTCTTCTTTTGGGTGTTTTTCCCCATGAGTTGATAACAAAGATACGATTCTAAATGCTTTGTTTTCAAGTATTACCACTTGATACATAAGCACCACAAGCATTGAATTAGAGGACTTCATTAAGCTTATTTGTTTCTTTTTTTGACTCTCTAATCATTGATGCTCAGAACCTTGAGCTTTGAGGGAGTGCATTTGCACTTGAGCCTAACCTTGACTCTAAGTGTTTTGTTTTCAAGCTTTTTGCTTGATACATAAACACCACAAGTACTTAACAATTGAATTGTCATTGGTACTCAGAGCCTTCAGCTTTCTCATTCTTTCCCTTTTTCTTTTTTTTTTTGTCTTATTTTGCAATTGCTTCTTCAAGGTTTTCATGATTTCCAAAGATTTCACAAAATGTCCTAGATGAAAACTTCAATTAAATAAAATCTAATGCAATTGAGCAACAATTAGTCATACTAGCCTTCCAATACTTGTATGCACATGCTAAATTCTTCTTTAATGACCCGGTTTGTTTATGATCATGATACTTTATTGCTTTTGAACTTACAAAACTCAAGTTGGTAGTTATAATGGCATGGCAACATGTTACAAATCAAAATTCAAGCCATGCTTATTCATACCACACATGCATACAGAGAAGATAAAGACAATCATGCAATTTAAAGTGTTGGAAACAAATGAGAGAAGAAGGAACTTTACAACCTTGTAATTCATCTTCTATATTGTTGTCATTTTCCACTTATTCTTCCCTTTCCCTTGCCAAACTCAAAATGCTTGCTCATCCTCAAGCAACAATTAGAACAATGGCTATGTGGCTAAGATGGATCATTAATATCTTACACAATAAAATGTTAGCAGTACATGTGTTTTAAGCAAGCAAAATTAAGGATAAAAATCAAGGCACAGAAAACAGAGACATTGTGATTGCAAAAATAAGAGGGTGTGCATGATACGTTGCATAAAGAATGAGTGGCACACCAAACTTAGTGTGACACTTTTACTTGGAATTGATGCAAGTATCCAGTAAAGATTGAAAGCAAATTTTGTTGCATAACAACACTGGTACGCGAGAACGTGATCTCACTGACCAGCAAGTGCACTGGGTCGTCCAAGTAATAAACCTTACGTGAGTAAGGGTCGATCCCACAGAGATTGTCGGCTTGAAGCAAGCTATGATCATCCTTGTAAATCTCAGTCAGGCGGATTCAAATGGTTATGAAGTTTTGATAATTAAAATATAAATAAAATATAAAATAAAATAGAGATACTTATGTAATTCACTGGTGGGAATTTTAGATAAGTCCAGAAATGTGAATTTTGAATAAAAACTAATAAAAATATAATAAAAAGTAACTAAAACATACTAAAAATTATGTAAAAACAATGCCAAAAAGGGTATAAATTATCCACTCATCACAACACTAAACTTAAATTGTTGCTTGTCCCCAAGCAACTGAAAACAAAATAGGATAAAAAGAAGAGAATATACAATGAATTCCAAACTTATCAATGAACTTAGTTCCAATTAGATGAGCGGGGCTAGTAGCCTTTTTGCTTCTGAACAGTTTTGGCATCTCACTTTATCCTTTGAAGTTCAGAATGATTGGCATCTATAGGAACTCAGAATTTAGATAGTGTTATTGATTTTCCTAGTTCAGTATGTTGATTCTTGAACACAACTACTTTATGATTCTTGGCCGTGACCCTAAGCATTTTGTTTTCCAGTATTACCACCGGATACATAAATGCCACAGACACATAACTGGGTGAACCTTTTCAGATTGTGACTCAGTTTTGCTAGAGTCCCCAGTTAGAGGTGCCTAGAGCTCTTAAGCACACTCTTTTTGCTTTGGACCACGACTTTAACTGCTCAGTCTCAAGCTTTTCACTTGACACCTTCACGCCACAAGCACATGGTCTGGGACAGCTTGGTTTAGCCGCTTAGGCCAGGATTTTATTCCTGTGGGCCCTCCTATCCATTAATGCTCAAAGCCTTGGATCCTTTTTATCCTTGCCTTTTGGTTTAAAGGGTTATTGGCTTTTTCTGCTTGCTTTTTTTCTTTTACTTTCTTTTTTTTTCGCCATTTTTTTTGCAAGCTTTGTATTCACTGCTTTTTCTTGCTTCAAGAATCAATTTTATGATTTTTCAGATTATCAATAGCATTTCTCTTTTTCCTTTATTCTTTCAAGAGCCAACAATTTAAACATTCATAAACAACAATATCAAAAATTTGCACTGTTCAAGCATTTATTCAGAAAATAAAAAGTATTGCCACCACATTAAAAATAATTAAACTAATTTTAAGCTAGTATTCGAAATCATGTACTTCTTGTTCTTTTGCAAATAAAAACATTTTTCATTTAAGAAAGGTGAAGGATTTATAGGACATTCATAACTTTAAGACATAGACACTAGACACTAATGATCATGTAATAAAGACACAAACATAGAAAAAACATAAAGCATAATTTTTGAAAAACAGAAAAAAAAAGAACAAAGAAATTAAAGAACGGGTCCACCTTAGTGATGGCGGCTAGTTCTTCCTCTTGAAGATCTTATGGAGTGCTTGAGCTCCTCTATGTCTCTTCCTTGCCTTTGTTGTTCCTCCCTCATGGCTTTTTGGACTTCTCTAATTTCATGGAAGAGGGTGGAATGCTCTTGGTGCTCCATCCTTAGTTGTCCTGTGTTGGAACTCAATTCTCCTAAGGAGGTGTTGATTTGCTCCCAATAGTTTTGTGGAGGAAAGTGAATCCTTTGAGGCATCTCAGGGATTTCATGATGAGGAATTTCCTCATTCTCTTGTTGAGGTCCATGAGTGGGCTCTCTTGTTTGCTCTATCCTTTTCTTAGTGATGGGCTTGTCCTCTTCAATGAGGATATCTCCCTCTATGGCAATTCCGGCTGAATTGCTAGGTGACAAATGAGATGAGGGAAGGCTAACTTTGCCAAAGTTGAGGGTTTGTCCGCCACCTTGTAGAGTTCTAGGGATATGATCTCATGAACTTCTACTTCCTCTCCATTCATGATACTATGGATCATGATAGCCCGGTCTATTGTGACTTCAGACCGGTTGCTAGTAGGAATTATAGAGCGTTGGATAAACTCCAACCATCCCCTAGCCACTGGTTTAAGGTCAAGCCTTCTTAGTTGATCCGGCTTGCCTCTTAAGTCTCTCTTCCATTGAGCTCCTTCCACACAAATGTCCCTAAGGACTTGTTCCAACCTTTGATCAAAGTTGACCCTTCTAGTGAAAGGGTGAGGATCTCCTTGCATCATTGGTAAGTTGAATGCTAACCTCACATTTTTCGGACTAAAATCCAAGTAATTCCCCCGAACCATTGTGAGCCAATTCTTTGGGTTCGGGTTCACACCTTAGTCATGGTTCCTAGTGATCCATGCATTAGCATAGAACTCTTGAACCATTAAGATTCTGACTTGTTGAATGGGGTTGGTGAGAATATCCCAACCTCTTCTTCGAACTTCATGTCGGATCTCCGGATATTCACTCTTTTTGAGCTTGAAGGGGAGCTCGGGGATCACCTTTTTCTTGGCCACAACTTCATAGAAGTGGTCTTGATGCACTTTTGAGATGAATCTCTCCATCTCCCATGACTTGGAGGTGGAAGTAATTGCCTTCCCTTTCCTCTTTCTAGAGGTTTCTCCGGCCTTAGGTGCCATTAATGATTATGGAAAAACAAAAAGCTTAGCTCTTCCCACACCAAACTTAGAAGGTTTGCTCGTCCTCGAGCAAAAGAAGAAAGAAAGGAGTAGAAGAAGAAGAAATAGAGGAGATAGAGTAGTGGTTTGGGTTCGGCCAAGGGGATAGTAGTGTGTATGTTGAGTGAAATTTAAGGTAGTGAGGAGGGGTATTTATAGGGTAAGGGAGAGGGGGTATTCGGTCATGAAGGGGAGGGTTTGGGAGGGGAATGGTTTGAATTTGAATGGTGAGGTAGGTGGGGTTTTATGATAGATGGATGTGAATGGTGAAGAGGTTATGGGGAAGGAGGTAGGATTTGATAGGTGAAAGGTGTTTGGGGTTTAGGGTTTAGGGTGTTCGGGGAAGAGTGTTATGGAAAGGTGTGAAGAGGAGAGAAGAAGAGGTAGGGTACGTGGGGATCCTGTGGGGTCTACAGATTCTGAGGTGTCAAGGAATTCGAGTCCCTGCACCATTCTGGTGTTCAAATGCCCATTCTATGCCAATTCTGGCGTTTAACGCCAGCTCTGCTACCTTTCATGGCGTTAAACGCCAGTCTGCTGCCCTTTTCTAGCGATAACGCTAGCCAAATGCCCACCAGCCAGATGCCAGACAGCCCTTTCTGGCGTTAAACACCCAGAGTGCTACCCATTCTGGTGTTTAACGCCCAGAATGCTGCCAGGCTGGGCGTTAAATGCCCATTCTGCTATCCTTACTGGCGTTTAAACGCCAGTAAGCTTGTCCTCCAGGGTGTGCTATTTTTTATGCTATTTTTCATTCTGTTTTTGAGTTTTCAGTTGTTTTTGTGACTTCACATGATCATCAACCTAAATAAAACATAAAATTACAAAGGAAAACAAATAAATATAATTAAATAACATTGGGTTGCCTCCCAACAAGTGCTAGCTTCTTTAATGTCAATAGCTTGACAGTGAGCTCTTAGAGAGCTTCACAGAGATTGAGAGCTTTATGATAGCCTCCCAATACCAAACTTAGAAGTTGAGTGTGCAGGCTCTGTTTGACTCTGTATTGAGAGAAGATTTTCATGCTTCCTCTCCATGGTTACAGAAGAAGATCCTTGAGCCTTAAACACAAGGTAGTCCTCATTCAATTGAAGGACTAGTTCTCCTCTGTCCACATTAATCACAGCTCTTACTGTGGCTAGAAAGGATCTTCCTAGGATGATGGATTCATCCTCATCCTTCCCAGTGTCTAGGATTATGAAATCAGCAGGGATGTACAGGCCTTTAACCTTCACGAAGACATCTTCTACAAGTCCATAAACCTGTTTCCTTGAATTGTTTGCCCTCTCTAATGAGATTCTTGCAGCTTGCACCTCAAAGATCCCTAGTTTCTACATTACAGAGAGGGGCATGAGGTTTATCCCTCACCCCTGGTCACACAGAGCCTTCTCAAAGGTCATGGTGCCTATAGTACAAGGTATTAAGAACTTTCCAGGATCCTATTTCTTCTGAGGTAATTTTAGTTGAACCAGATCATTTAGTTCATTGATGAGCAATGGGGGTTCATCCTCCCAAGTCTTATTACCAAATAACTTGGCATTCAGTTTCATGATTACTCCTAGATATTGAGCAACTTGCTCTTCAATAATATCTTCATCCTCCTCAGAGGAAGAATACTCATCCGAGATCATGAATGGCAACAGTAAGTTCAGTGGAATCTCTATGGTCTCCATATGAGCCTCAGATTCCTTTGGTTCTTCATTAGGGAACTCCTTGGAGGTCAGTGGACGTCCATTGAGGTCTTCCTCACTGGAAATCACTGCCTTTTCCTCCTCTACGGGTTCAGCCATGTTGGACATGTTTATGGCCTTGCACTCTCTTTTTGGATTCTCTTCTGTATTGCTTGGGAGAGTACTAGGAGGGAGTTCAGTAACTCTTTTACTCAGTTGACCCACTTGTGCCTCCAAATTTCTAATGGAGGACCTTACTTCAGTCATGAAACTGAGAGTGGTCTTAGATAGATTAGAGACTACAGTTGCTAAGTCAGAGCGGCTCTGCTTAGAATTCTCTGTCTATTGCTGAGAATATGATGGAAAATATTTGCTATTGCCAAACCTATTTCTCCCACCATTATTATTATTGAAGCCTTGATTAGGCTTCTGTTGATCCTTCCATGAGAGATTAGGTTGATTGCTCCATGAAAGATTGTAAGTGTTTCCATAGGAATCTCCCATGTAATTCACTTCTTCCATTCCAGGGTTCTCATGGTCATAGGCTTCTTCTTCAGAGGAAGCTTCCTTAGTACTGCCTGATATAGCTTGCATTCCAGACAGACTTTGAGAAATTATATTGACTTGCTGAGTCAATATTTTGTTCTGAGCTAATATTGCATTCAGAGTATCAATCTCAAGGACTCCTTTCTTCTGAGTTGTCCCATTATTCACAGGATTCCTTTCAGAAATGTACATGAACTGGTTATTTGCAACCATCTCAATGAGTTTCTGGGCTTCTGCAGGTGTCTTCTTTAGATAAAGAGATCCTCCAGCAGAGTGGTCCAATGACATCTTAGACAATTCAGACAGACCATCATAGAATATACATATGATGCTCTATTCTGAAAACATGTCAGAAGGACACCTTCTGATACAATTGCTTGTATCTTTTCCAAGCGTAATAGAGGGATTCACTTTCCTTCTGTCTGAAGGTTTGGACTTCCACTCTAAGCTTGCTGAACTTTTGAGGTGGAAAGAATTTGGCCAAGAAAGCATTGACCAACTTTTCCCAAGAGTTCAGGCTATCTTTAGGTTGTGAGTCCAACCATATCCTAGCTCTGTCTTTTACAGTCAAAGGGAAAAGCATAAGTCTGTAGACCTCAGGATTAACCCCATTGGTCTTAACAGTGTCACAGATTTGCAAGAATAAAGCTAAGAACTGATGAGAATCTTCCAATGGAACTCCATGAAACTTGCAATTCTGCTGTATTAGAGAAACTAATTGAGGCTTAAGCTCAAAGTTGTTTGTTCCAATTGCAGGAATTGAGATGCTCCTTCCACAGAAGTCAGAAGAGGGTGCAATAAAGTCACCAAGCATCTTCCTTGCTGACGATTGATTTTTCTATCGGTAAAGAAATATAAAAATATGATCGCGTTGTAAGTATAGCTTCTAGACCAACAGAAAATCCTTTTGTACAAATGTTTTGGTTGTCACAAGTAACAAACCCATTTAAAATTGATAACTGAAGTATTTAAACCTCGGGTCGTCTTCTCAAGGAACTACAGGGAGGTATACTTATTATTGGTTATGAGTTTTGTAAATTGGGGGTTTTGAAAGTAAGGAACAAGTAATTTAAATGACAAGTAAAATAAATAAATAACTGTAAAATAACCTCTTGGCAAGGTATGAAAATTCAAAAGTCCTATCCTAGTTATTCTTATGAGAATTGAAGTTAATCCCACTTAGTTAACCTTTACAAAAGCAAGGGAAAGTCAAGTGGACTAATTAGTTAGATTTCCCAAGTCCTAGCCAACTCCTAAGGAAAGACTAAAGTTAGTGGAATTCAATTCAATTAGCAGACATAACAATCAATCACGATAAGTTTGATAACTCAAGAGCCTCCAGTTAATCAATTAAAGCCAAGAATATAAAAAGGCTAAATAAGAATCATAAATCTGAAATACCTCAATTGCATTAATAAGAGAAAATCAATCTAAACACAAAGAGTTCATAAGCCAATTTGGCAACATAAGTAATTAAAGAAAAGCATTGAAGTATCTGAAAGTAAAAGAGAAATATAGAGAAAAAGGAATATTGAACCTGATAGAGAGTTGAAATCCTAAATCCTTTAAGAGGAATCCTAATCCTAAAACCTAAGAGAGAGGAGAGAACCTCTCTCTCTAAAAACTACGTCTAAGTTATTAAAAGTGAATAATGGAAGGCATGTTCATGAATGGATGCATTCTCCCACTTTATAGCCTCTAATCTGTGTTTTCTGGACCGAAAACTAGGTCAAAAACAGCCCAGAAATCACCCCCAGCGATTTCTGTTACGTTCAGGTCGCGGCAAAGTGACGCGGAGGCGTCGTCCACGCGTTTGCGTGGATTGCATTTTTGCCAGGTCATGCGTCCGCGTAATCCACACGTTCGCGTCACCTGGCATTGGGGCAGCTATAGTAAATTATATATCGTTGCGAAGCCTCGGACGTTAGCTTTCCAACGCAACTGAAACCATCTCATTTGGACTTCTGTAGCTCAAGTTATGACCATTTGAGTGCGAAGAGGTCAGGCTGGACAACTTAGCAATTTCTTCAATTTTTTGTATTCCTTCCACTTTTGCATGCTTCATTTCCATTCTCTGAGCCATTCTTGCCCTGTAATCTCTGAAAACATATAACACACATATCAAGACATCTAATGGTAATGAGAGAGGATTAATATTAGCAAATATAAGGCCAAAGAAGCATGTTTTCAATCATAGCACAAAATCAGGAAGGAAAATATAAAACATGCGAATAGTATGAATAAGTGGGTAAAGATTGATAAAATCCACTCAATTGAGCACAAGATAAACCATAAAATAGTGGTTTATCACTTGCATCTCCACCATTGTTATTGGGTTCGTCCATCTCTTCTTCTTTTTCGAAAAATTCTATCAGGTCTTCTCCAGAGTGTTGTGCTTTAGATTCTCTTAGCTTCCTCTTTAGAGTCCTTTCAGGTTCCGGATCAGCTTCAACAAGAATGTTCTTATCCTTGCTCTTGCTCATATGAAAAAGGAGAGAACAGAAAAGAATAGGAATCCTCTATGTCACAGTATAGAGATTCCTTTATGTGAGTAGAAGAATAGAAGAGTACAATGAAGAAGAGAGAAGATGAAGAATTCAAACACAGAGAGGGAGAGAGGGTTCGAATTATAAGAAGAGAAGTGTTGGTAAATAAATAAATAAATAGAAAGAGATGAGAGAGAGAGAGTTCTAATTTTAAATTAAAATAAAAGGAAAATATTTTTGTTTTTATTTTAATTATTGGTTACTATTCGAAATTCAAAAAGAAAAATAAAATGAAATTAATTGAAAATTAAATAAATTGATTACTTAAAAAGATTTTTGAAAATTTTTTTTATTTTAAATTAATTGCTTCAAAATCTAATTTTATTTTATTTCTTTTCTTACTATTTGATTTTCGAAATCAATGAGAGAGAGAAGTAGTTAGGTGGTTTTGAAAAAGATAAGAAATCAGAAAAGGATTTTAAAATTAAGTTTTGAAAAAGATATGATTGAAATTTATCTGGAAAAAGATTTGAAAAGGAAATTAAAAAGATTTGATTTTTGAAATTAAAGTTGATTACTTGACTAACAAGAAACTAAAAGATATGATTCTAGAATTTAAAGATTGATCCTTTCTTAATAGGCAAGTATCAACTTGAAAAATTTTTTATTCTGAATATTATAAATGTTAGCATTAATTTCGAAAATATGAAATAAAAAGTAAGAAAAAGATTTTGAAAATTAATTTTAAAATTTTCAAAAATATTAAGAAAAAATGAAAAAGATTTGATTTTTGAAAAAGATTAAAAAAAAAGATAAAATTTTTAATTTGAAATTTTGACTTGATTTACAAGAAACAACTAAATTTTAAAAATTTTTTACTAAATCAATCTAAAATTTTGAAAATTATGAGCAAAATAAGGAAAAATAATTTTTTTTTGAAATTTTAATAAGGAGAGAGAAAAATAACTAAATGATGCAAAACATGAGAAATTAAAATCAAAACAACTAATGCATGCAAGAACACTTTGAATGTCAAGATGAACACCAAGAACACTTTGAAGATCATGATGAACACCAAGAACATATTTTTGAAAAAAAATTTTTAAGGAAAGAAAAACATGCAAGACACCAAACTTAAAAATTTTTATTCTATAGACACTAATAATTCAAGAATGCATATGAAAAACAAGAAAACACACAAAACAAGAAAATTTAAAGATCAAACAAGGAAAATAATTAAGAACAACTTGAAGATCAAGAAATAACACATTGCATGAATTTTTGAAAATTTAAAGAAAAGTTAGAACATGCAATTGACACCAAACTTAAAATTTGACACTAGACTTAAACAAGAAATACAAATTTTTTGGTTTTTTTTATGGTTTTATTAAAAAAAATTTTGTAAAATTTTCGAAATTTTTTTTTTCGGAAAAAGAAATAAAGAGATACAAAATTTTTAATAAGAATTCCAGGAATCATGCAATGTTAGTCTAAAACTTCGGTCCAAAAGAATTAGACATGGCCAAATGGCCAGCCAAGCTTCAAGTGAAAGCTTCGGTCCAAAAGATTAGACATGGCCAAATTGCCAGCCAAGCTTTAGCATAAAACATACAAGCATGTCAATGAGAAGTGGAAGCCTCAGTCCAAAAGATTAGACATGGCTAAATAGCCAGCCAGGCTTCAACAGATCATGATGAAACTCTAGAAATCATTCTTAAAATTCTGAAGAACGAAATAAAATATTGTATTTTTTTTTGAAAATTTTTCGAAAATAAAATTAAAAATAAAATGCTTAAACATAAAATAAGATTACCTAATCTGAGCAACAAGATGAACCATCAGTTGTCCAAACTCGAACAATCCCCGGCAACGGCGCCAAAAACTTGGTACGCGAGAACGTGATCTCACACTTTTTCTTCACAACTTCGTGTAACTGACCAGCAAGTGCACTGGGTCGTCCAAGTAATAAACCTTACGTGATTAAGGGTCGATCCCACGGAGATTGTCGGCTTGAAACAAGCTATGGTCATCCTTGTAAATCTCAGTCAGGTGGATTCAAATGGTTATGAAGTTTTGATAATTAAAATATAAATAAAATATAAAATAAAATAGAGATACTTATGTAATTCACTGGTGGGAATTTCATATAAGCGTCTGGAGACGCTTTGTTGCTTCTGAACTTCTTCTTTCCTACTGCCTTCTTCCAACCATGCGTTACCTCCTTCCATGGCAAGCTGTATGATCCTCTCGGATGAAAGAAAATCCATTTGCGCTGTCACCGCACGGCTAATCATCTGTCGGTTCCTGCTAGCGTCGAAATAGGAACATTGTCCTTTTTGCACACTGTCGTTGTGCCCAACATTCGCAGGTTTGAAGCTCGTCACAGTCATCCCTTCCCGGATCCTACTCAGAATACCACAAACAAGGTTTAGACTTTCCGGATCCCAAGAATGCTGCCAATGGTTCTAACCTATACCACAAAGGTTCTAATCTCAGATTCAGAAGCTCTGTTGTTAGGAGAGACGATGTGAATCATAGATTAGAAACCCAAGAGAATATACTCCGGCTGTCGTCCAATGACTATGTTGAACATCATGCAGACCGCTTTGTGATTGTCAGGCACACGATCTTGGCTAAGCGAGTAACGAAGGTTGGGTGATTGTCACGGGTCACCCCATCATTCTGACTTAACTAAATTAAGTACAAGAGTATATCTTGGAGAAGAAGTAGGCATGAATTGAAGGAAAAACAGTAGTAATTGCATTAATTCATGAAGAACAGCAGAGCTCCACACCTTAATCTATGGGGTGTAGAAACTCCACCGTGGAAAATACATAAGTGAAAAAGGTCTAGGCATGGCCGTGAGGCCAGACTCCATGCCAAAGGTCTAAGGACTAAACGTCCAGAGATAAAAGCTCTCTGAATACAATAGTAAAAAGTGCTATTTATACTAAACTAATTACTAGGGATTACAAAAACTAAGTAACTAAGTGTAGATAGTGCAGAAATCCACTTTCGGGGCCCATTTGGTGTGTGATTAAGCTGAGCATTGAAGCTTTTTTCATGCATAGGGTGTTCCTAGAGTTAAACGCCAGCTTTGGTGCCAGTTTGGGCGTTTAACTCCAATTCTGGTGCCAGTTTGCGCGTTTTACGCCAGAAAGTTTTAGGCTTGCTTTAGACGCCAGTTTGGGCCATCAAATCTCGGACAAATTATGAACTATTATATATTTCTGGAAAGCCCAGCATGTCTACTTTCCAACGCAATTGAGTGCTTGCCAATTGGGCTTCTGTAGCTCCAAAAAATCTATTTCAAGTGTAGCAGGGTCAGAATTCAACAGCATCTGCAGTCCTTTTTCAGCCTCTGAATCAGATTTTTGCTCAGGTCCGTCAATTTCAGCCAGAAAATACCTGAAATCACAGAAAAATACACAAACTCATAGTAAAGCCTAGAAATGTGAATTTTGAATAAAAACTAATCAAAATATAATAAAAAGTAACTAAAACATACTAAAAACTATGTAAAAACAATCTCAAAAAGGGTATAAATTATCCGCTCATCAAACACCAAACTTAGAATGCAACCATATGTCAATTTATTTGAACTAAAACTAAGCAAATGAAACTGTTGTATGTTAAGTACAATCACCAAGCCAAGAATCTGTCATGAATAAGGATCTCTTGGTGATATATTAACAAAAACAGTTAATAAAAGAAAGCATTAAAAACAAGGAAATGAATAAAACAAAGAGAAAACTAAAATTGTCTAACTAAAAGAAAGATAACACTGCAAAGGGCATTATGATTATGCAGACAAGTGGTGTTGCTTAATGAATTGCATAGAGAATTAAGTGGCACACCAAACTTAGAATCTTAGTGTGACACTTTCAATTAGAATTGATGCAATCATCCAGAGGGATTGAAAACAATTTGTTGCAGGGCAACACCAAACTTAGAATGTAATCATATGCCAATTTATTGAAATTTAAACAAAGCAAAGAAAGAAAATAAACCAAGCAGAGAAATGAAATGTTACCTAAGGTTGGGTTGCCTCCCAACAAGCACTCTTTTAGTGTCATTAGCTTGACATGTTGTTCTTCACTTTCTTCCTCTTCTTCCAGTTTGTTAAGAGGAATGACCTCAAGGGGGGAGAAGACTCAGCTATTGTCCCTTGTCTTAGCCTCTCCTCAGCAAGCTTCCTTTTGTAAATGGCTTGATTGAGCTTGCTTGTTGAATCAGGGACAGGATTGGTGCTCTTGTTAGTTGCCTTCACTTCTTTGGATTCAAGACTTGGTTGCTGTATGATTGTTGGAGTATTTTCTTCATCAAAAGCCTTTTGAATTGGTTGTTCTATGAGCCCTTCCTCTATGCACTTCTCTGCTTCAATTGAGTGTGACTTCTCTTGAGTGTCTTCCTTACTTTCTTGCTCCTCCACTCCTTCCTTTGCACTCAACATTTGACTTAATAGCTCTTTCATGGAGGAGGTTTGTTATTTTTCCCAAGATTTCTTCATCTCCTCTTCATATTTTTCAATCCCAGATTCAAGTGTTAAGAATTTTTGGTTCAGGGAAGTTCGTGAAGGTTGTGAGTTTTTATGTTCTCTTGTCATCTCAAGTGCAATTTCAGGTTCAAAGACCTCCGGTGAAGTAACTAATGAGCAAATGAGTGTCCAATCCATGGTGTGGACAAGATTCTAATAGCCTCTTAAACCTAGTCCAATACTCATATAAGCTCTCTTGGTCCTTTTGCATTATACCCGAGATTTCCTTCCAGATGTAGTCGGTCTTCTCCGACGGAAAGAACTTGTCTAGAAACTCTCTTCTCAAGAAATCCCAATTGGTCACAATCTCATCCGGTTGCGAATAAAACCACATTTTCTCTTGCCCCTCAAGGGAGAAGGGAAAGGCAAAAACCATAATCGCCACCTCATCGGCTCCATGTCTTCGAGCCATGGAACAAGAAACTTGAAAATCTCTTAGATGTCGGATGGGGTCTTGACCTGGAAGCCCATGATACTTGGGGAGTATATTTATCAAGCTATTCTTCAACTCAAAGTTTGGGTCAAGATTGGGATACCTTGCTTGCAAAGGTTGGAGTATGATATACGGAGCTCCTTGCTCATGTAAGGTGATTTGGCATGGCTCCGCCATATATTGTTCACCTGTGGGATGCAAAGATGTATTAGTGGTGCCAACAGAAAAAAAAGAAGTAGCAGACTCTAAGTCACTCTCAGTACCGTCTAGTAATTCAGTACGTTCCTCAAGAGACGCCAAAGTACTAGCCGTATATTCCAACCGCTGTCTAGCTTGCCGAGTGTGTAACAAAGTTCTTTCAATCTCAAGGTCAAGATCGGCTAAACTAGAGTTCGGTTGAGACCGAGTCATCAAACTTGGAAGTCATAGCACATGCATAAAAGAAATGTAAACTACAACTAAGTATTGAAAGCAAGTAAACTATCTACACTATTCACATATTCACATAACCAATGTCAAGGCATACGTTGCAACCATTCCCCGGCAACGGCGCCAAAAATTTGATAGCGTGGACTATCGTTGGTAAAGAATTTCACAAAATATTCATGTTGCTAGTATAGCCCTCAATCGACAAATGATCCTCGAATCAAATTTTAAGGGCTTGGTTGTCACAAAGTTCAACCCCAAGAAAAGTAACTGAAGTATTCAAACCTCGGGTCGTCTGACAAGGAATGGGCAAATATGTGCATCAACATTGGATAGAATTCCAGGGTTGGAAGTCATGATTAAGAAATTAAACTAATAGACCTAACAAGCAAGAAATCTTAAAGTGCAAGAAACTAAATCAAGCAACTAAAACAAGGTGGGAGCAATTGCAAGTTAATAAGAGAACATCCAATAAAATTATATTCTAAAACTAAACAAGTGACTGTAACTAGAATTAAGCAAATGGAATTTTTGGGTTCCAAATATGAATAATAAAAGCGACTCTTGGCTAGGCATAGGAATTGGGATCACTATCCTTGTCTAATAACTATATCTTGCCAATTGTGAGGAACCAAGCTCATTAAGTTTACTTCTATACTTGAAGTATGTCAAATGGCTTGATCAACATCAATCCATAAGTCCTAACCTAGCTACTAATTGACTTAGTAGTAGGCTAGTGTCAATGGTTATCAAATTGACCACTAAGGGTTCTCAAATCACCAAATCCATTAGACCCAATGAATCAAGTTTACCCAATTCCCTTAGCCTAGGCCAAGAGTAAAGAAAACTACTCCATAATCAAGGGAAACATTTCATCAAACACATGGTATGCATTAACAAAAGACATATTCAAATTGCACTTAAGTTGGAAATTATAAGGACCCACTAACAATTATCCATAAAGAACAACTCAATTAACACTAACGATCATAGAAAACATCAATGTACTCATAGAATTCAAGATCCATAATATTCATAACATGAGTGGAAAATTGTAAAATAACAAGATAACATAACTGATGCCAGGGCATTTTGGCCAGTTTCACTGACCTTTTCTTTACTGTTTTTAGAGTAGTTTCATGCATTTTCTTAGAAAATAAGCTAATTTTGGGTAGATATTCACTTACATCTTGATTCAAGCATACATTGTGCACTTTATATGATTTCATGAGGATTTTGCATGAATTATATGATAAATTTGATGATGCATGACTCATGACTTGGACTAGAACTTTGATGCACTTTGTTGCTTGATTTCAGGACAAAGGAAGCAAAGAAGAACCATGTTAGCAGTCACGTTAGTCCTACTAACGTGACCTCTAACGTGGAATGGGTGCTAACTTGCAAAGTTAATGAGAAATGTAATCACCAATAACACCCTCGAAGCCATCATAAGCCCACATTAAGAGTCACGTTAACTAAGTTAACGTGAACTCTAACGTGGAAGAAGACAATAAGGCCAACGTTAGTAACACTCCCCTTTGTCACTAACGTTGGACCAAGCTCATAATTGGCAACGTTAGTTACCACGTTAACTTAGTTAACATGCCTTCTAACGTTAAGAAGCAAAAGGGAAGCCAACGTTAGTAACATTCACCTTTGTCACTAATGTTGGCCAAGCTTCCATAAGCCACGTTAACTCCCACGTTAACTTAGTTAACGTGGAGAGAGCAATTGGTCGCCAACGTTAGTGACACTTACCTTTGTCACTAACGTTGGGGTGAACCACCAAGAGCCACCATGAGCAACGTTAACTCCCACGTTAACTTAGTTAACGTGGAAGCTAACGTGGATAAAGAGATGAGGAGCCAATGTTAGTGACACTCACCTTTGTCACTAACGTTGGAGATGGCTAGCATGACTACGTTAGAAGCCACGTTAACCTAGTTAACGTGGACTCTAACGTGAGAAATAGGGGCACATTGGAATGTTAGTGACAAAGGTAAGTGTCACTAACGTTCTCGAAGGATGGGCAAGCTTACGTTAAGAGCCACGTTAACTAAGTTAACGTGGACTCTAACGTAGGGAAGGGGGAAGCTTATCAACGTTATTGGGAAAGGTAAGTCCCAATAACGTATGTGAAGGACCAAGAGGCAACGTTAGTAGTAACGTTTGTGCCACTAACGTTGAGGTTAACGTGGCTCATACTTGGGTGAGCAACGTTAGTGAAAAAGGTGATTATCACTAACGTTCTCGAACCCACACTTTCACTTAACGTTGACACCACTAACGTCCTGAGCTAAAAGTCCCTGCCTACTTCACACTTTCTCTCTGCAAGCAAACCTAAGCCCAATGAAGAAGATAACTGCTTGAAACTCAGGATCCAAAGGCCCATACCCAAGACTTGAAGAGCCAACTAGAAGATCAGAAGAGTAGTATATATAGGAGTAGCTTTGAATTAGTTTGGAGAGCTGGAAACTTTAGGGATCCTTTGGCATAGAACTACTCTCTGTATTTACTTTCTCTAGATTTCTAGTTTTACTTTCAGCATGTATTCTCCATCTTTGTTTTCATTTTCCAGAGCTATGAACAACTAAACCCCTTTCATTGGGTTAGGGAGCTCTGTTGTAATTTGATGGATCAATTTTAGTTTTCATTCTCCTTCTTCTATCTTTTCTCTTGATTTTACTAGAAAGCTTTCGATCTTCATTCAATTGGGTAGTTATCTTGGAAAAAAAGCTATTCATACTTGGATCTCTTCTGAACCTTGAAAGAGGAATGAAGGGATCATGCTAGAAATGCTTTCTCATACTGGACCAAATTGGGTGTGGATGGATATGTGACTATAATCCTTCCAACACTTGATTTGGGAAATGCATGTGGTATAATCAGTGACCATACTTCATCTCTTCTCATGAGCAATTGACCAAGGAATTGGCTATTGATCAAAATTTGAGAGATTGAATTACAAGGAATTGTAATTCGATCACTTAAGATTGCCAAGGAGATTAATGAATGCATTGATCGAGGAAGAGATGAAAATGAACTTGATCCGGAGAATGCAATATCTCCTGAGCCCAATGAACTCCCCATTTTTGATCTTACCCATTCTCTTTAATTTCTGCCATTTAATTTTATGAGCAATTGCCCCATTCCCATTTAATTTTCTGCAATTTACTTTCCGCCATTTACATTCAGCTCTTTATTTCCAGCATTTACTGTTTCCACTATTTACTTTCCCACCATTTAATTTTCTGCAATTCTCAACTCAAATTCTGGTTCGCTCAACTAGAACATTCCTTTAATTAAAGTTGCTTGATCAATCAATCTCTGTGTGATTCGACCTCACTCTATTGTGAGTTTTTACTTGACGACGAATTCGGTACACTTGCCGAAGGAAATTTTTTGCGAGACAAGTTTTCCACGTATCAAGTTTATGGCGCCATTGCCGGGGATTGATTTTGAATTAACAATGATTAAATTGGAGGATAACTAGATTGAGCATTTTTAGTTTGTTTGATTTAATTTTCTGTTTGAGTAATTTACTTTCAGTTTTAGTTAATTTCTTCCCTTCCCCCTACTTTTTCATTTTTTTTAGTTATTTACAATTCAGTTCACTAACCCACTAACTGTTTGATATATTGCATCACTCACACTAACAGTAATTCTAACGAAAATACTTTCTGCATCTATTTTCCTTGCTTGTGCTTTGTTGATTATATGACAGGGAGAAGAAGCGGAGCTTCAACTTCCTTTGATTCTGAACCTGAGAGGACCTTCTTTAGATTAAGGAGGGAAGCAAGAGAAAAACGAGTAGTTAGTGCCGAGGAAGAGGAGGAATACTTTGAACCAAACATGGAAGAAAACATGGAAAACCATGATGAAGAAGAGGCTCACAACCATGGCAGAGAAGGTCGAGCAAATCATGTTGGGGAGGAGAGAAGAGTTTTAGGCTCTTACATCAACCCAAACACAGGAAACTGTGGAAGTAGCATTCAAAAGCCAACCATCCATGCCAACAATTTTGAACTAAAACCACAGCTCATCACCCTTGTTCAGAACAACTGTTCATTCAGAGGAGGCATCCAAGAAGAACCCAATCAACATCTAACCACCTTCCTGAGGATATGTGACACGGTGAAGTCTAATGGTGTTCATCCTGACGCCTATATACTGCTCTTATTTCCATTCTCACTCAAGGATAAGGCAGCCAAGTGGCTGGAGTCTTTTCCAAAGGAGAGTTTGACAACTTGGAAAGATGTGGTGAACAAATTTTTAGCCAGATTCTATCCTCCCCAAAGAATCAACAGGCTGAGAGCTGAGGTCCAAACTTTCAGGCAACAAGATGGTGAGACTCTATATGAAGCATGGGAGAGGTTTAAGGACCTGACAAGGAGGTGTCCACCAGATATGTTCAATGAATGGGTGCAGCTACACATGTTCTATGAAGGCCTTTCTTATGAATCAAAGAAAGCAGTAGACCACTCATCCGGGGGATCTCTGAACAAGAAGAAGACCATTGAGGAGGCCATAGATGTCATTGAAACTGTAGCAGAAAATGACTATTTCTATGCTTCTGAAAGAGGAAACACTGGAGGAGTGATGGAGCTAAACAATGTAGATGCTCTGCTGGCCCAAAATAAGCTCATTACCAAGCAGCTGGCTAACCTAACTAAGAAGATGGAAAGGAACCAAGTAGCAGCAATCACCACTTCATCAGCAAGCCAAGAAGGAATGAATGAAGAAGCAGAGGGTAGTCAGGAGCAAGCCAACTACATTGGGAATTCATCTAGGAAAAAACCATGATCCATACTCCAAGACCTACAACCCTGGTTGGAGGAATCACCCAAACTTTTAGTAGGGGAATCAACAAGATCAAGGCCAAGATCGGAGACATCACAACCCCAACAACAATGCAGCTCACCAACAATTCACACAGAGAACATATCAACACCACCATGACAACACCTCTCCACATCCATATCAAAACCAAAATAACATTCCTCATCCTTCTACCTCTAATCCCAATCCACCATCATTTGATGACATACTCTCAAGGATTGAGAATCTACTTGAAGGCATAAGCAAGGAGATTCAAGATAACAAGGCATTCAAGGAGGAAGTGCGAGCAAATTTTAAGAACTAGGGAGACACCATCAAGAGGTTGGAATCTCAAGTGGGATATCTCTCTGAGCAAATGCCCAAACCTACAGATGGATTTTCAAGTGATACAGAAAAAAATCTGAGAGGTGAAACAAAGAAAGTAAGATGGGAAGATTGCAAGATGGTCACTATAAGTGATAAGGAGACTGAGGACAAGCCAAGCAAGCCGTCAGAACAACCTGGAGATACCGCAGTAGAGAAGACGGAAAAAGATCACCAAGAACCAAAAATCTCACAACAAGAGCTGCTGAGACTCTATGCACCTTTTCCCCAACTACTCAATGGTGCTGTAGAGAAGAGAATATACTCAAGATTTCTTGACTTGTTTGCATCTCTGCATGTAAACATACCATTCATCAAGACCATCCAACAAATGCCTGAATACATCAAGTATATGAAGGAACTGCTTCCCAAGAAAAGCTCACTCAAGGGAGGCCAAACTATAGTAATGAACAAGGAGTGCAGCGCCCTCATTCAACCAGAGTTGCCTACAAAAAGAAAGGACCCAGGGAGTTTTCATATCCCCTGTGCCATAGGAGAAACAATGTTTGATAGAGCACTCTGCGATTTGGGAGCAAGCATCAACTTAATACCCTTATCCCTTGTGAAGAGGCTGCAGATCAATGAGATAATGCCCACAGATGTAGTCATCAGGCTAGCTGACAAAACTCAAAAACAAGCAATAGGAGTGGTGGAAAATGTGTTAGTAAAGGTTGGGAAATACTTCCTCCCAACAGACTTTGTCATATTGGACATGGAAGAGAGTCACACTCACCCAATTATATTGGGAAGACCATTCCTAGCTACAGCCAGAGCACTCATAGATGTGGAGCGAGGGGAGCTAATCTTGAGAATCCATGATGAACAGCTCACCTTCACTGTTTTCAAACACTCACAAGAAACAGATCAAGAGAACAAGGAACCAAGGAAGGATCACAGTAAGACACTGAAGGAAGAGACAAGCACTGAAAGACAATGAGCACATCTGGAGATCCCCTTGATTGATGAACAAGGCAAGCAGTAATTGCCACAGCTCAAAGAAAATCAGGAGGAACCTAAACCACCAGAAAAATATGAGACCAATAACCATATTTCCTTAGAGGAGGAGGTCACAAAGAGTAAGACAACATCACAAGGAACAAAGAAGAAGGTACCAAGGAGGTGGAGGAACAAGAAGATCCCACCGAGGACTTCTCTCCAGGGGATAAAGTAATCTCAGCTTACTTCCCAGATATTCCCCCTTATCTCCCCACTGTACCATCTCAGTTACTTAAGGTCTTCAATATCAACAGAATTCTCTCCTTGGAACATGTAGAGATCATTGATACAACTACTGGATATAGGTCTACTGCCAGAGGAGAAGACTTAAAGCATTATTGACCTCCCTGATGAAGGCAAAACATCAAGCTAGTGACGCTAAAGAAGCACTTCATGGGAGGCAACCCATGTTTTACATGCTTTTAGAAAATAGTGAATAAGTCAATATTTATGAATTCCAACCCAAACTTGACAAACACTTGGTGAAATCCTTATTATGCAGTATATAGTGAAGAACAAATTTGGTGTTCAAAGAATGCCAAGAAAGCATGAATGCAACTCAGAGCATGCTAATCTTGGAGCTTTGAACAAAAACTTTTCATCACAGTGCTCCAAACTAAGTTTGGTGTCACCCAAGGTGCCACGAATATGCATATAAGGATACACAGTTCGTTAGTTAGTTGGTGTTCATGAATAAACAATCTAATTCTTTTTCTTTATTGTTCTAGCCATAAAGTTTAAATCTTTTTTATGATATTGATTTTTTCTTATTTTATTTTTATAGGGAAAAGGAAAGGAGCATTGAAGGGGATTGATTGGACAATTAAATGAAGAAGGTTCGGACACCACAAAAGGAAGGACTACACACTTGTTCCAAAAAGGGAACGCATTGGAAAATGTTGCCATGCAACATAGAAAAGAATGGGACCGTTGAAGACCGAACAATCTCCATCATAAAGTGATGATCCTTGTCCTTCCTCCGTGCACAACCCCAGCACCATTTACCTACTATGCAAGAAAGCTGGGGTGGTGTTTGAAGATGAAGACCCCGTGTGGATAAAAGAGGGCATTCCAATAACCGTTCAACGGATGCATGCTACCGCATCTCCCCTACCTCAACGGAAGCAAAGGAAGAGGCCAGCCCCTCAAGTAGTAGAAGGACAAATCTTAGAGGGGCAAGCACCAGCCACTTTGGATATGCACCAACTACAGGAAGCCATTGATGGCCTATCTCGACAATATTTGAAAAGCCAAGGAGAACAGAAAGAGCTTCAACTATAGATGATGGGGCAGCAAGAAGAATCACTCTCAAGATGGATGACTCAACAAGGGGAGTGGCAAAAGCAAATGATGGAGTAGCAACTGAGTCAAGGACAACAATGGAGTGAAACATTCCACAGGATAGAACAAAGGCAAAATGAACAGCAAGAATCTATCCAGAAGCTAATCAGCATCGAAGCACATCAAGGTGCACACATACATGAGATGCATCGAAAACAAATAGAACAGGCAGAACTATTGGATGAGCAAAGGGCATTCGTAGAAGGAGTTTACATGAGCGAGACTGGGCATCATATAAACACTCAAGCCAGGCTCGGATACTTAGTAGGACAGCTGCCTATATTGCATCCAGGAATCGCAAGGTATGAAGAAATGAGGGATGAATTAGCACGAGAAGAAAGACAAAGGGTGGAAGAGAGTCATGAATCAGTGAGGAAGGCACTTGAGGATTGGAAGCAAGCAAGATTGGCACGGATGCGAGGAAATGCAAGAGGACACAAAGAGGACAAGCAAGGAGGGGATCATAGGCATCCACGAGTAAAAGGTGGTGGAGTTCCTTCTTTGGTCAATCTTTTTCTATGCTTTAAATAAGGAAGATCTTGTATGAAATAGAATATGCTTCCATGATAGTTTGAACCTTTTTAAATTCTGTCTTTTACGCTTTTTGTTGAATAGGTCTATGCTTGCTAGACCTTATGTCACTACATCCTCACTTTGCTTACTTGTATGCTTGTCCTTTTGAATCAAATGAAAAAAGAATGAATGCTTTATAAAAGACCAGAGTGGAGTTCATACTATGGAGTAAGTTCATGAGTTTGTGGTGTGGTCATAAGTTAGCTAAGTTGGTTCAACCACAAGGTGGGAAGACAACTATCTGTCATGAATACTATGCTTTGGACATACCCATGAGACTAGCTAAATAATAAGATCCTAATAAGAAAAAGGGAAAGAACAATCAAAGTTGAAGAATAAAAGAAAAAAAATAATAACAAGAAAAGAGGCTAGGCACCAAGGGTTTGAGTCTTGAGGGATGTGTCTGTGGTGTTCCTGTACCAAGGATCTGCTTGGATTACTAAGCTCTCAAGGGTGCTTTATCACATGGTAACTTGGGTTAACTAACCCGGGATTATCAGCTGAAAGTCCACCATCAAGAGCAATCTTTGCTACAGAATATTTAGTAGCCCAAAAAGGTGCTGGACACCAAGACCTCAAGGAAAGAAAATAAACAAACCTTGTGCCTGTGGTGTGTATGTATGGGGGAGAGACTTGAGGAAGTAAGTTCTTAGGGGTGCTTTAACACCTAGCACCTTGAACCAACTGGTTCGGGAGTGTTGGCTGAAAGCTTATTTTAAAGAGTTGCCCCCTTACAGAGCACTTAGCCTAAGAACACAAATAAGCCCTGAAATGACAACAAAAGGATCAATGAATAAAAGTCTCATGGGATGCAATCACAGTGAGTATTCTAGGACATGATAAAGGTCTGAAAGCCAGTGAGGGAATGAACCTAAGATGCTATGCATGAAACCACCATAAAACCAGAAAAATGACTTCCACAAGAATGACTCATTTCTCTTGGCATACCATTCATCATTCTCTTGTTCCAGTACTTGCTTAGGGACAAGCAATCTTTAAGTTTGGTGTTGTGATGCCAGGGCATTTTGGCCAGTTTCACTGACCTTTTCTTTACTGTTTTTAGGGTAGTTTCATGCATTTTCTTAGAAAATAAGCTAGTTTTGGGTAGATATTCACTTACATCTTGATTCAAGCATACATTGTGCACTTTACATGATTTCATGAGGATTTTACATGAATTATACGATAAATTGGATGATGCAAGACTCATGACTTGGACTAGAACTTTGATGCACTTTGTTGCTTGATTTCAGGACAAAGGAAGCAAAGAAAAACCACGTTAGCAGTCACGTTAGTCCCACTAACGTCACATCTAACGTGGAATGGGTGCTAACTTGCATAGTTAATGAGAAATGTAATCGCCAATAACGCCCTCGAAGCCATCATAAACCCACGTTAAGAGTCATGTTAACTAAGTTAACGTGAACTCTAACGTGGAAGAAGACAATAAGGCCAATGTTAGTGACACTCCCCTTTGTCACTAACGTTAGACCAAGCTCATAATTGGCTACGTTAGTTGCCACGTTAACTTAGTTAACGTAGCTTCTAACGTTAAGAAGCAAAAGGGAAGCCAACGTTAGTGACATTCACCTTTGTCACTAATGTTGGCCAAGCTTCCATAAGCCACGTTAACTCCCACGTTAACTTAGTTAACGTGGAAGCTAACGTGGAGAGAGCAATTGGTCGCCAACGTTAGTGACACTTACCTTTGTCACTAATGTTGGGGTGAACCACCAAGAGCCACCATGAGCAACGTTAACTCCCACGTTAACTTAGTTAACGTGGAAGCTAACATGGATAAAGAGATGAGGAGCCAAAGTTAGTCACACTCACCTTTGTCACTAATGTTGGAGATGGCTAGCATGACTACGTTAGAAGCCACGTTAACCTAGTTAACGTGGACTCTAACGTGAGAAATAGGGGCACATTGGAACGTTAGTGACAAAGGTAAGTGTCACTAACGTTCTCGAAGGATGGGCAAGCTTACGTTAAGAGCCACATTAACTAAGTTAACGTGGACTCTAACATAGGGAAGGGGGAAGCTTATCAACGTTATTGGGAAAGGTAAGTCCCAATAACGTATGCGAAGGACCAAGAGGCAACGTTAGTGGTAACATTTGTGCCACTAACGTTGAGGTTAACGTGGCTCAAACTTGGGTGAGCAAAGTTAGTGAAAAAGGTGATTGTCACTAACGTTCTCGAACCCACACTTTCACTTAACGTTGACACCACTAACGTCCTGAGCTAAAAGTCCCTGCCTACTTCACACTTTCTCTCTGCAAGAAAAGCTAAGCCCAATGAAGAAGATAACTGCTTCAAACTCAGGATCCAAAGGCCCATACCCAAGACTTGAAGAGCCAACTAGAAGATCAGAAGAGTAGTATATATAGGAGTAGCTTTGAATTAGTTTGGAGAGCTAGAAACTTTAGGGAGCCTTTGGCATAGAACTACTCTCTGTATTTACTTTCTCTAGATTTCTAGTTTTACTTTCAACATGTATTCTCCATCTTTGTTTTCATTTTCCAGAGCTATGAACAACTAAACCCCTTTCATTGGGTTAGGGAGCTCTGTTGTAATTTGATGGATCAATTTTAGTTTTCATTCTTCTTCTTTTATCTTTTCTCTAGATTTTACTAGAAAGCTTTCGATCTTCATCCAATTGGGTAGTTATCTTGGAAAAGAAGCTATTCATACTTGGATCTCTTCTAAACCTTGAAAGAGGAATGAAGGGATCATGCTAGAAATGCTTTCTCATGCTAGACCAAATTGGGTGTGGATGGATATGTGACTATAATCCTTCCAACACTTGATTTGGGAAATGCATGTGGTATAATCAGTGACCATACTTCATCTCTTCTCATGAGCAATTGACCAAGGAATTGGCTACTGATCAAGATTTGAGAGATTGAATTACAAGGAATTGTAATTTGATCACTTAAGATTGCCAAGGAGATCAATGAATTCATTAATTGAGGAAGAGATGAAAATGAACTTGATTCGGAGAATGCAACATCTCCTGAGCCCAATGAACTCCCCATTTCTGATCTTACCCATTCTCTTTAATTTCTGCCATTTACTTTTATGAGCAATTTTCCCATTCCCATTTAAGATTCTACAATTTACTTTCCGCCATTTACATTCAGCTCTTTATTTCCAGCATTTACTGTTTCCACTATTTACTTTTCCGCCATTTAATTTTCTGCAATTCTTAACTCAAATTCTGGTTGGCTAAACTAGAACATTCCTTAATTAAAGTTGCTTGATCAATCAATCTCTGTGGGATTCGACCTCACTCTATTGTGAGTTTTTACTTGACGACGAATTCGGTACACTGCCGAAGGAAATTTGTTGCCAGACAAGTTTTCCGCGTATCAATAACTCTACATAAGATCTAAGCAAAATTATACTAGATAATTCAGATTAAGTAATCATAACTAGCAATTAACAAAACCCAATTCAGTAATTTGGCAATGGGAGGAGAGTAAGCGTTTCTCTCTCTAGAAGAACAAGAAACAAAAACTAGCAAAAATTGTGTCTATGTGTGTAATGGATGATCCCCCTTTGTCCCTTGAGTTCCTCGGTCTTTTCCATGTAGAATCAGCTTGAATTTGGGCCTGCTGAGCCTCAGAAATTGCCAAGCACAATTTCTTTAATGAGGTCACGTGCTGCTCGTCACGCGTACGCGTCATGCACGCGTCCGCGTCGCTTGAATTTCGTGATCCACGCGTACGCGCCAAGCACGCGTGTGCGTCGATGGAAATTTTGCCAATCCACGCGGATGCCCCACTCTTCGTGTGCCATACCTAGCTTCCTGCACCCACGCGTGTGCGTGAGGTGCGCGTGCGCGTCGTAGCTGATTTCCCAAAATCCAATTCTTCATGTTTCTTCCCCTTGTGTAAGCTTTCTTTCTCTCTTCTAGGCCATTCTTGCCCTATAAACTCTGAAATCACTCAAAAAACATATCACGACATCAAATGATAATAAAAGAGGATCAAAATATGGCAATTTTAAGGCAAAAGAAGCATGTTTTCCATCATGAAGCAATATTAGGAAGAGAACACAAAACCATGCAATTTTTGTGAATAAGTGTGGAAAATATTGATAAAACCCCCAAATTCTACACAATATAAACCACAAAATTGGGGTTTATCACCAGTATAGTTTTCCAGAAGAGGACACCCAAAGCCTTTAGATGGGCGTGGCACGCCAAGAGCTGGGCGTGGCACGCCAGTGTAAGTTTCCAAAGAGCAATGTTGAAGGCCATAAAAGGGGTGTGGCACGCCAGGCTGGGCGTGGCACGCCAAAGCCCATCACACACTATGGGCGTGCCACTTGAACCGTGGGGCGTGGCACGCCAGTTCATCCATCCAGAGGGGATCATCACTTGGGCATGCCACTTGGTATCGAAGGCGTGGCACGCCAGCTTCAAATTGTCACTTGGGCGTGCCATTTGAAGGCCCAAGTGTGGCACGCCAAGCTTAAAAGAGCCACACTAAAGGGGAGTGCCACTTGAGCATCAAGGCGTGGCACACTAGTACAAGTTTCCAGAGAAGAGGTTGAAAGCCAAAAGGCTGGGCGTGGCACGCCAACTCTCAATTGTCACTTGGGCGTGCCACTTGAAGACCAAGGCGTGGCACACCAACACTCAAGGAGGCCAAAGCAAAGTTGGGCGTGCCACTTGGTGTCGAAGGTGTGGCACGCTAAGCTCTCATCCTCACTTAGGCGTGCCACTTGAGCATCTAGGTGTGGCACGCCAATGTTAAAAAGGGTCAAAGCAAAGGCTGGCCGTGTCACTTGGTATCGAAGGCGTGGCACGCCAGCTTTAGATTCTTACTTAGGCGTGCCACTTGAAGGACCAAGCGTGGCACGCCAGCTACTAGACCAAGGAAAAATGCTGGGCATGGCACGCCACACACAAGACGTGGCACGCCAGTTCTATTATCCAGAGAAGAAGAACCAAGCAAATATAGTGGGCGTGGCACGCCAGAACCTGGGCGTGCCACGCTAGTTCAATGAACTAGAGAAGAGGAACCAAGCATGCATAGTGGGCGTGGCACGCCAGACCCTGGGCGTGCTACGCTAGGTCAACGTTTCAGAGAAGAGAAGAATAAGAAAAAGGGCTGGGCGTGCCACTTGGGTTCGAAGGCGTGGCACGCCAGGTCAACACAAACACCTAAGAAGATCCTGGGTGTGCCACTTGGGCTCGAAGGTGTGGCACGCCGGGGATATTAGCACATAGGGCATGCCACTTGAAGAGTTGGGTGTGGCGCGCCAAGCCAAATTGGAGGCTAGGCATGGCACGCCACTTGAACTCTAGCCAAGCGCCAGCTTGGAAGGTCACGTTTATTGAGTTTCTTTTCCCTCCAAATTGTATTTTTCTTTTCTCTTTTGTATTTTCTTCATCCTAGTGCTAGGAGTAATATAAATAACCCCCGAATGTACTGAAATGAGGGTTAAGCAGTTAGTAAGCTGGGTTATTGAGTAGAGTTTTTAGTTAGATTTACTTTTCACTTTATCATCTCTTCTATCTCTTGTACTTTTTTCTGAGCTATGATTAGCTAAATTCCCTCTCATTGAGAGAGGGAGCTCTGTTGTACTTGATGGATTAATGATAGTTAATTTCTTCTTCTCTTCATCTTCTCTTTGATTTGCTAGAAGGAATTTCATTTTAATGTTAGTGTTCAATTATCTTGGAAAAGAGATTGAATGCAAAATGGGTGTCATGGGAACCTTGGAAAAGAAAACATGAAACCAAGCTAGAAATCCCTTCTCACACTTGAGTAGGATCTGGGTTTTGGTGTTTGGATATGGTGACATATAATCCTCCCACTACTTGGACCTATGATGATGTGTGGTATAATCAGGGACCAAGCATATCTCTCTTCATGAGCAATTAGACTAAAGAATTGGCTATTGATCAAGATCTGAGAGATTGAATCACCAATGGATTGGGGTTCAATCAATTATGATTGCTAAGAGGTCAATGAGTTGCATGATTGAAGATGATATGAACTGGATTTAATCCAAAGAGAACAACATCTCCTGATCTCAATGAATTCCACCTATTCTTATCTTCTACTTTCTTTATAGCTTTCTTTACATTCTGTCAAATCCCCATTCCCATTTACAACTAAGTCATTTATATTTCTGCACTTTACATTGTTGCAATTTCCTTTTCTGCACTTTACAGCTTATTTTTACTTTTGAGTCATTTATGTTTCTACCCATTTACAATTCTGCAATCACAATCTATTTTGCTTAGCTTAACTAATTTACCAATTGATTAAAATTGCTCAAATCTACCAATCTCTATGGATATGATCCCACTCCACTGTAGGTTATTACTTGATGATAATTTTTGGTGCGCTTGCCAAAAGAACGAATTCATCATTTTTATATGGGGTGTGAATTCCGGTCATCAGCCGGGAACAAAGAATCGAGCATCGAACCCTCACTGTGAGTGTATACACTCTAATTACTCAAGTGTTTAAAGTTCAGTTCTCTCAATTCTCTACTAACCTTGCTTTCTAAGACTTGCTCTTCTTCTACTAATCAACAAAAATTTAATGCACAAATACACATATCAAGAGGTCTTTTAAGGGTTGTAATGGGTTTAGGGTCAAGGTAGGATTGTATTTGGCCAAGTGGACTAAAATCTGAATCCTTAATTAACTTAAATTTCCCACCTAACTTAAGACAATCGATGTAATCACAATACAAAATCTAACTACCCATTTACTATGTTTACCACATATCCATGCATCCGATTTTGAGTACAGTACATATGCATTGCTATCGCAATTTATTTTGGGGGCATTTTGTCCCCTTTATTATTTGCTCTTTTTCTTTTCTTTTTCTCTCTTTTTTTCTTTTTGATTTTATTTTTATTTTTTGATTTTTTGATTTTTTGATTTTTTTATTTTTTTCTCAATGCATATGGTTAAATTATTGAATGGATGAATAGGTCCTAAACATTTCTTTCACATTTTCATAAAGATATACAACACCCAATTCTTAAAACCAAATGTTTCCAAATCCAACTTCCCCATACTTAAATCATGAATACTCTCACTAGTCTAAGCTAACCAAGGATTCAAATTAAGGGTATTGTTTTACGCTTAGAGTTAATGATGTGCTAGAGTAAAGAACAAATGGGATAAGTAGGCTCAACATTGGTTTACAAAGGATAATGAAAAGGTTAAGGCCATATGGGTATGTAAGCTCAGTGAAACAAGGCCTCAATCATATAAGTGCATGCGTACATCAAATAATGGAAATATAGAATTAAGAAAGGCAAAGATCACAATTTTAGAGAGAAAAACACACACCAAAAAAAATTGGTTGGTAAAATGCAACCAATCAAATAGGACTAAAAAATCTCACTGGTTTTGTATGTTCGAGCTCTAAAACAAGTTCTAAAATAAAATTCTTCAAGTAAGGTTTAACAAAAAGTTTTAATTTAAATTAGTGAAATACTATAAAAAGTTTCATAGAAAAAGAAAATGTTACTTCAACAAAGTAGTAGCTAAATGCACAAAATCAAACAAACATATAATCAAACATGCAAATGCAACAACTAATTTACAAGGAAAATTAAACATTGGTGTTGAAATAGGAAATAACTAACCCACGGAAGTCGGCATCGACCTCCCCACACTTAAAGATTGCACCGTCCTCGGTGCATGCTAAGATGTGCAAGTGGACGAGCTGCTACACAGATGCTTTTCTCCAAAGAATGTGCTTAGGAACTTGTTTGTTGCCCCATTGAGAAGTTTTTCCTTTCCCTTATTCGGTGGCCATCCTGAAAGAAGAGGAAAAAGAAGAAAAGTTACCCAGAAATAAAGATAAGAAAACACATATAGTCTGGGTGGGTTAATGCCAAATAATGAGGGTCTCAATTACATGGTAGCTACAACATATAAGTGAGAAAATAGTAGAAGCAAATGGCATATCAAAAGTGCAAAAATTGGGACAATGGGGAAGAGATAGTAGGTAATGAAAGACAATATAAATTCATGTCAATACAAAAGGAACACAGGTGTCATAAAAGATTGGCATTGACAAATAAATAATATCACCCAACAATGTAAAACAAGTCACTAAGCACCCAAAAATATAAAAAAAAAGATACAACAGTTGAATAAGAACATTTAACACTAATGGTAAAATGGGAAATTAGAAAAGAAGATAAAAATATGAATAAAATTAAAATGAAACGAAGGAAAGTATGCAAATGCAGTATGTAAAAGAGAATGAAAGATAATAAGGATGAGAAAAAAGTGAGAAAAGAAGAAGGAGCAAGAGAGGAGAGAAGAAAGAAGTAAGAATTGAAAACCAGTGGCAGCCTTGCAAATGTATGCTTCAATCTCTTGGGCTCCTTTTTGATGATCTCTACCTCTTGACAAGCTTCTGCAACATTAACCTCTTTCTCTAGTTCAATGAGAGAAGGTTCAATTGTAGGTAAAAACTCATTAATTATTGAACCCATCTCATGATCAACCTCCTCAAAGTCTTCAACCATGATATGCCTTGGAAGTTGTACACCCTCCTCTACATCAATTTCAAGCCTCTTGGAGGGAGGTTCTATGACTGGAGGTTCCCATGGAGGTTCCGCATCTCCTAAGTCTTCAACCACTTCCTCTTCTTCAATAATTTCAGCTTTCTCCGCTTGCTCTAGTACAAAATCCAACTCCTCCTTGATAACTTCCACCTCTTGACAACTTTCTTCAATTTCCCCTAATTCTTCAACTACTCCTTCATCTTCAAGGGTCTCTCCTACCTCTACTTTTTGGGTCTCCTCTTGCTTCTCTTGAAGTATGTATACGTGAACCCGATCCATTATGTCCCTAAGACGATCCCTTATCTCTTGTTCCATGTCAATAGCGTAATTAAGATCATGTTGCTCTTGGATTGATGGATATGGGTGAAAAGTAAGTGCACCAGAGGTTAAGGGTTGAGTATTGGGGGTAAAGGATGGATCCACACGAGATATAAGAGCTTACAGAGTAGAGGTGAGACTGGTGAGAGCAGAGGTAAGTGTGGTTTGAAGCTCCTGTTGCCCCTGGCGAATAACACTAAAGGTATCACCTATCGGAGCTTGGGGTGGATAGGAGGGTTCATCTGTTGGGAGAAAAGGCTCATAATACGGAGGTGGTTCTTCTTGATAAGGGTATGGAGATGGTGTATATTGAGGTGGTAATTCTGGGTATGGTTCATATGGTTCGTATGGTGGTTGGTGTGGTGGATAAGGGTTAGGGTCATATGGAGGTGAATGGTGGAAAGGGACTTGTGAGTATGGTGGTTCAGAGCTATGTTGAAGAGGGGGTTCATATGCATATGGTGGAGCTTGTTGGTAACTATAAGGAGGTCCACCATATCCATCGTCTTGGTACGCACCCTGGAATGGCTATTGACCATAGTACGTTGGAGGAGGTTGTTGCCAAGAAGGTTGACCAAATCCTTGTGGCTCCTCCCATCTCTGATTGTTCCAACCTTGATGCATGTTCTCATTATAGCTTCTATTCTCTATAACATAATTTGAACCAAACTCATAGCCAAAGGGATGAGAATTTATAGTATCAAGAGAAAATTAAAACACAAAAACTAATAAGGAATAATGAAACTAAACTCCTAAAACTAGAAACAACTAATTAAGAAACGAAAAAGCAAATTTATTCACAGTATTCATAATAACCAATAATAAGGCACACGTTTGAAATTCCCCGGCAACGGCGCCATTTTGATGAATGGATTTTGATGGTTTAGAATTTCACAATAAATCCTTGTTGCAAGTATAGTATCTAAACCAACAAAGAATCCTTTCATGCAAAAAATTATTTGTCACAAGTAACAAACCCCAATAAAAATAATAACCGAAGTATTCCAACCTCAGGTCGTCTCTGATGAGTATTTTGGTGGAAAAATGAATTTCTCCCAAAACACACAAATCTAACCGGCAAGTGTACCGGGTCGCATCAAGTAATAAAAACTCACGGGAATGAGGTCGATCCCACAGGGATTGAAGGATTGAGCAATTTTAGCTTAGTGGTTAATTTAGTCAAGCGAATCAAGATTTGGTTGAGTGTTTTGTGATTTGCTGAAATTAAATTGCATGGAATTAAAGAGAACAGGGAATTAAAGTGCTGAATCTTAAAGAACAAGAAATTAAATGGCAGAAACTTAGAATGCAAGAAATGTAAATTGCGGAATCTTAAAGTGCAAGAAATGTAAACGGCTGGAATTGTAAAGGGAATTGGGGATTGGATTTGCAGAATTTAAACAAGGAAAAGTAAATTGCATCAAACAGAAAAGTAAAAGAGTGTTTGGGTTGGATCGGATCTGAAGCAAAACAAGTAAATGAACATGAAAAGCAAAAACAGAATGTAAATTGGAATTTCAGATCTCAGGGGTCCAGAGATTAGAAAACCAGGTCTAGATCTCACTACCTTCCTTGATCCAATAAGAACAATTGCAAGGGAAAAGTAAATTGCAAAGAAAGTAGATGAAGAACAATTAACCCAAACTGAAATTCAATTAAGCAGTAAATAAACAGAGAGATCCAAGGATGAGATTGAAACAGAATTTCTTCAATTCTTCAACCCAAGATCCAAGACAATTGTAATAGAAATTGAAAGCAATAAAACTAAGAGGAAGAGAAGTGAATTCTCTTTCCCCAAGACTAAGAAATTAAAGATCACTTAATATCCAAAGCTCTCCGAAAACTATTATGAAAATTCAAAAGAGAAAGCTCTCCGAAGAACTTGAATTCTATCCTATTTATACACTTTCTTCAAATGATCTTCAAGCCTTGAGTTGGGCCTTTGCCCTTGGTGGAATTGGATTGAAAGAGGCCTTGGTTGATTGCTATTGAAGTTTGGAGAAGAACCAAAGTGAACCAATTGAACCGGGTTGGAGTTTTGCAAAAGTTGGAGCAAAAGTTGGAGCAAAAGTTAGGGTCTAACTTTTGGTCCAACTTTTCATATCAGCCAACATAACTTGCTGATACTCACGTTGGTGCAAAAGTTAGGGGTCTAACTTTTGCACCAACGTTGGCCTTCCTTGGTGCACTTGAGACGCCAACGTTAGCCCAAAAGTTAGGGGCTAACGTTGGCGCAAACTTTTGCTCCTCCCCTTGTAGTTTTCATGTGCCAACGTTAGCCTCAAAGTTAGGGGCTAACGTTGGCGCAAACTTTTGGTGCCCAGGGAGTGTTTTTCTCATGCCAACGTTAGCCTCAAAGTTAGGGGCTAACGTTGGCGCAAACTTTTGGTGCCCAGAGGTGATTCTCATGTGCCAACGTTAGCCTCAAAGTTAGGGGCTAACGTTGGCGCAAACTTTTGGTACCCAGAGAGTGATTTTCAAGTTCCAACGTTAGCCCAAAAGTTAGGGGCTAACGTTGGGGCTAACTTTTCACCCAAAAGTTTGTGCAAAAGTTTGAGGCTAACTTTAGGTCCAGCTTTTTGCTTCCTGGTTCAATTTCACTTATTCCATTGTCTTCTCTTTACTCCTAGCTATTCCTTCTTGCTTCAACCTTTCTCCAAGCTTTCTTCACCTATCATTAATCAACCAAACACATCAAAGTTATGCTTAGAATCATGAAATATTCATTCTTTCATAATATGTGACAATTATAGTATAAAACCTCATGAAATAGCATGAATTCATACATGGTTGATTCAATCAAAGGAAACATGAAAATCTACCTAATTGGCTTGCTTGTAGCTCAAGAAAGTGCATAATTCTAATGAAAACAAAAGAAAAAGACTAGTTAAAATAGGCTAAGATGACTTGTCATCACAACACCAAACTTAAAGCTTGCTTGTCCCCAAGCAAGAAAAGATTTATTGAGAAGAAAGAATGAAATGGAAGAGGATGTTCATGCTAGCAGAGTATTATTGATAGTTCATGGGATTTTGTGTGGATATGTAAATACTCACTTCTTATTGACTACTAGGCCTAGAAAGTCTCCTTCAAGCTTCAAGTAACATACTGCTATGACCTCTCATTATTCCTTTATCCTTGGCTATTACTTTGTTTATAAGCTTTATTTGAGTGTCATGTGTAGCAAGTTCATTTCCTTTTCTTTATACTTGACACATTATTCACCATAGACACTTGGCTCACATTCCTTCTTAAAACATTGATGCCCAGCACCTCTTTGGGTTACTAAATGCCTTGTAGTTAGGTTGCTCTTGATAGTGGACTTTCAGCTGATGATCCCGGATTAGTTAACCCAAGTCACCGAGTGTTGATGCACTCCTAAGAGCTTACTAATCCAAGCAGATCCTAGTACAAAGACACCACAGGCATATATTTTAAAGTTCAAGCTATTGGTGTCCAGCTTTGTTTCTTTTTGTTTCCTTTTGTTCTGCCACTTTTTGGCTATCTCTTTTCTTTCTTTCTTTTTGTTTTTCTTTCTAACCAAGGAATTTTTTATTTAATTGAGATTCATAGATAGTAGGCCACTCTTTACTTAGAAGGAGATATCCTGGCTCTTTATTCACTAGAAGTGAGCTATCATACAATCACACACATACCACCACTTACTTTTATTCTACTTCTATCTAACAGAGATCATCTTGCTTCACATTCAAACATTTCTTTTATTGAACTTAAAGATGCAGGGGACAAAACATGCTTCTTGTCAAGTGAAAGTAAACACACAAGTACACACATAAACTAACCTACTTATTTTAAAAGAAACAAACATAATGCAAAGACTTTTAATTAAAAAGAACTACTTAATGATGCAAAGACAACTTAGAACAGATAGAATGCATGCTTTTTTTTCTTTGTAGTGATGAACAAGGAGCAAGTCCACCTTTCATTTGTCATGCTTTTTCTTTATCCTTTCATACACTTGGCTGCTAGTGTTCCCACCATCCGTGTTTGGTGCCTGTTGACCTCGCCAAAAGCCAGCCTTATTTATAGCCTCCTCCACTCTATCTTCAAGCCTCATGGCATTGCTTACTTCTACCTCACTTCTCTTTTTGAAGAATTCATCAAAAGTTGGGAAAGCCGGATCCATGTTGTGCAAATGTTCTCCAATATAGTTTAGTTTGATTTGGCTATTGATGTTGTAATCGGCTTGTACTTCATACCTTGCATCTTGGAGTGTTGTGAACTCTTTGAGAGCCCTCAAATTTTCAGCTTGCATTTGTTCCAACTTCCCAAAAGATTCATGAGATTGAAAAGCATGTTCTTCTTGCATCACAAGGAATCTTGACTCGAATTCACTTTGTTTGTTCATTATTCTTAGCTCCCTTTCTTCTTGTGCTTGTTGGTTTTTCATGTACAGTGAATGGTATTCCTCTTGCCTTTCTTGAATTCTCATGTACTGTTGTGACAATCTTCCTATTGCTTCTTGCATTTGAGTCATATCCATATTGCCATGTGGGAAAAAGTGTGGCTGTTCCTCCTCCTCTTGTGGCTATTCTTCTATGTGTGGCTCATCTTCTTCCATTGGTTCTTCTCTTTCCCTTCTTCCATGTGGTCTTCGGCCTTGATGTGCTTCAAGGGGCATCATCATTCGTTCAATGGTTATGGGCATGCCTTGGCTTAACCACATTGGATTCTCCTCTTCCATTGGAGCTTTAGCCTTTGCACACAACCTCCAAATGGTACTCGGATAGTACAACCAAGATCCGGCCGAATTCTTCTCAGCCAGCTTTTGAATGTCTTTTGCAAGGATTTCATGAACTCTTATCTCTCCTCCCACAATGATGCAATGCAACATCACGGCTCTCTCCCTATTAACTTCTGAGGTGTTCACTGTGCCCAGAATTGATCTTTTCATCAACTCATACCATCCTTTTGCTTCCGGGGTGAGGTTACATCTCTTCAGATACTTATATTTGTTCTTTTCATCTCCTTCCCACTCTGTGTTCTCCATACAAATGTCTCTCGCAATCTCATCATAATCCTGATCCTCATTCAATCTTTGTTGGTATCCCGGTTCACTAAAGCAAACTGACTTTAGTCTCAAGACTTTCTTGATTGCATCCGGGCTAAAGTCTACTTCCACCCCCGCACATAGCTCTTGTACGTTGGGGGCTCACGCATGTCAAGCCTTGAGACATTTGCATAGAACTCTCTTATGATATTGGCATTGATTCGGGTGGCTGGTGATGCAAGTTCCTCCCACCTCCTCTTTCGAATTTTGTCCTTCATATCTTGACATCCATCATCCGGCAACAAGAGTGGAATTTCAGGATAGATTCTTTTCTCGTTCATCCATGCAATTTGCATTTGATGGAACCAAGACTTGAATCTCCGTTGGTCATATTCATGTGTGTCTTCCTCCACCATGGGATCTTTCCCTTTTCTTCGTTTGGTTCTTGAGGAGGAGGCCATGATCACTTGGTTGGTTGAGTCTTGTGAGGTTAGAAGGAGTGTGAAGAATGTTGGAGAGTTTGATGTGTGGTTGGAGCAAGAAGAAATTTAGGCCGAATTTGCTATGACAGGAAATGATGAAGACAAGTTTAAATGGTTGGAGTTTAAAGCAAGAGAAATGTTGAACCGAGCTTGTTATATTGAGGAGTGATGAAGAGAATGAAGTTCCAAGGGTTAGAGTGATTCGGTCATGTGCATGGCTTGAAGGTGGTATATTTTTAAATGAACAATGAAAGGCTATGATGCAATTAGATTTATAGGAATCAAAGGTGTGCATGTAAGGATAAATGAAGACAAAACTTGCTTCTTCACTTGCTTTTGCCGTGATCATTCTCAAGGAGTGGCAGATTTCCTTTTTGAAGCATGTGATGAGATTTTGTCCTCATGCTATGCTTTCCTTTGTCTTGTCTCTTTCATTGAAGATTCTTTGACCACCTAGTCATCACCACAAGACAACAAATATTAGTTTTGTCCAACCGTGGCAAGAATGTCCCTTTTATTAATATAATATGAATCATCAATTCTCATATCCATTTGAACCGTGACTCTCCTTGGAGGACACCAAACTTGATGGTTGGTCATGTATAAAGAATTGTGTCTCTTCCTTCAATTAGTGAAATCCCAATGTCACTCTTAGTTAAATGTTTATAAGAATTGCTTTCATCCTAATTTTCTTTTTCTCTCTTTTTTTCATGAAGGGTCAATTGTGTCCCTAAATCGGTTCATCAAGTTTTGATGAACACCAAACTTGTTTCTTGTCAAAGGGTACATCACAATTGATGCCTTCATTACCGAATAAGAATTTTTTCATTTATAAGATTTTGGAAAACAACAATTGTATGATTATTGATGCATGAATTTCAAATTTTCATGAAGCTATGTGGACACCAAACTTTAGTGTTTGGCCATATGCTTTTAAGCTTGCAAAACGGAATTATTTGTAACGTTGGTTTAGTGTGCTTGAAGGCACACCAAACTTAGAATTCTCAGCATATGTTTCAAAACAGTGCATGCAGGCAATGGACATGTTCATGAAAAGAGAAAAGAATTCATGCTCAAATGATCATAACTTATTGAATTTAAAATGACATGAATCTTAAATCATGGGTTGCCTCCCATGGAGCGCTCTTTTATTGTCATTAGCTTGACATTGAGGCTTTCTTTTATGGTGGTTGGTGCTTGTAGAGCCTCAATTTGTCTCCCCTGACTGTGATCTTCTTCTTTGTTCTCTAGTGTTCAATTTCAGCATGCTCTAATGAGAGTATGTTGCTGACAGTGTAGTAGTCCTCAGTTTGTTGATTTGCCCCCAGCTATTGATATATCAGTTGCACTTTGTCACCTTTGGAAAGCCCCTCTGTTGGAATCTTTCTGTTCTTCCAACCCCTTTTTGCTTTGTTTCTTCGTTTCATCTTTCCTTTTGTTGATCCTTCTTTTCTGGCCATAGGCTTTCCTTGGGGACCTCTCTTTTCAGTGGCTAGTACTCTAATATCCTCTTGGGCTTCTTCATCAGTCTGCACAATCCTTAGCATTGGGATGTTGCTGTGACCTTCCTGGTCATTTTTCATATAGTCTTTCTTCTCCTTGCTAAATTGTGCCTCTGGTAGTACCTTCAGAGTGACACTCTGGTCATGCATCCTGAGAGTTAATTCCCCTTCCTCTACGTCTATGATAGCTCTAGCAGTGGCCAAGAATGGCCTTCCCAGTATAACAGAGTCACCATCATCATCGTTTGATTCTAGAACCACAAAATCAACAGGGTATATAAAACTGTCCACCTTGACCAAAATATTTTCAATTACGCCCCTGGGGTATACCATTGACTTATCTACCAGCTCCAGAGACATTCGTACTGGTTTGACCTCCTCTATATGCAGCTTTTTCACCAGGGAGGATGGTATTAAGTTAATACTTGCTCCGAGATCGCACATTGCTTTAGTGATGGTCAATTCCCCAATGGTGCAAGGCAACAGGAAGCTCCCTGGGTCCTCAAGCTTGGGAGGAAGCCCCTTTTGAATCAAGGCCCTGCATTCCTCAGTAATCACTATGGTTTCTTTCTCATCCCAGCTTCTTTTCTTGTTGACAAGCTCTTTCAAGAATTTGGCATACAGAGGCATTTGCTCAAGTGCTTTAGCCAAGGGAATATTGATTTTCAGCTTCTTAAAAATCTCAAGGAACTTGTGAAAATGCTGGTCTTTAACCTCTTTGTTGAACCTCTGGGGATAAGGCAGTGGAGGTGTGATGCTCTTTCCTATTTGATGCTGTCCCTGGGTTACTTTCTTTGAGCTATGTGGCTGGTTGTCCTTCTCTTTAAGTTTCTCAGTGCTTTTGTTTGGCATCACAACTTGCTCCTTAGCTTCATCGTCCTTTGCTTGCTTCTCTTCCTCTGTTGGTTCTTTGATGTTCTCTGCTTGTTTTTTTGTAGTGTCATTGTTGCTTATCAATGTTCTCCCACTCCTTAATTGTATTGCCTTGCACTCCTCCTTGGGATTTGGGATTGTGTCACTGGGCAGTGAGTTTGAAGGTCTCTCAACAGATACTTGCTTGGAGAGTTGCCCAATCTGCCTCTCTAGGCTCTTTAATGATGCTTCATGGATTTTGTTTGTTATTTCCTGGTGTTTCATCATTTTCTCTATCAAGGTCTCTAAGTTGGTGAGTCTTTGAGGTTCAGGTGGTGCTTGTGGTGGGTT